>NC_086453.1:258894768-259194768 GCF_028390025.1 Pseudophryne corroboree
CATGTGAAGAGGTGCCCGCTCCGCAAAAGTGTCAGCCCCAAACCTGGAAGAACCAGGGTGCAGGGTCTCTTCACTTACGCCACACCGCTCCCGAAAGATGTTGGCACTGGCCTCTGGAAGTTGCTGAGCGAAATGAATTATGATGATGTGGTACCGGTAATCAAAGGGGACCGCTGGATTATGCAGTTCGGTCAGCACCTCTATAACCGTCTGGGGTCTGATGTCAGCAAGCATGATTACATCCGTCAGAAGCTCAGAGAGGTGGGGCGGCTTCTGCTGAAGGCGATGAAGGTCACACCGTTGCGGTGTATGGAAGATTTCATTTGCCCACAGAATTTCCTGCAAGTGGTGCATGCTGTGAGGAGCCTGGCCGGTTACGATGACCGCACCAATACATATAAAATACCCTCGTTGGCTCTGAAGGTGGGACACAGCTTGCAGAAGATTTCTGCTATGGTGGAGTGTCAGGCACTGATGGAGGGCAGTGCCCTGACAGAGGAGCGTGCCCTAAACTTTCGGAAAATTTATGAGGCGAGGTGGAGCGAGCTAATCTCCACTGCTGCCCTGAAGACACTTCGAGAGATAAAATGGAATGCACCGCTGCTTCTGCCCTTCACTGATGATGTTAAGCGCTTGAACCTGTACCTCCTTGACCGTCAGCGAGAGTACATCGATGAGTTGTCCGCCCACCCTTCCAAACAGCAGTGGTCCATGTTGGCCAAAGTTACCCTCACGCAGCTGATTCTCTTCAACCGCAGGAGAGAAGGTGAGGTTTCCAAGATGCTGCTCTCCTCCTTCGATTTACGGCACACAGCCGATTTGCAGGGTGATGTGGCCCAGGCCCTGTCAGAGCTGGAGAAGGCACTCTGTCGTCACTTCTCCCGTATTGAGATTCCTGGGAAAAGAGGCAGGAAAGTCCCTGTCCTGCTATCCCCAAGCATGCAGAAAGCGATGGAGCTCCTCATAGAGAAGCGGACAGAATGTGGTGTGACCCCACACAATATCTACATGTTTGCTAGGCCAACAGCCATGTCCCATTATAGGGGATCCGACTGCATACGTCTCTACGCCCGGGAGTGTGGGGCCAAGCACCCCGAAGCATTATCTTCCACCCGCCTACGGAAGCATGTGGCTACACTTTCCCGAGTCCTCAACCTGAGCGATACAGAGATGGATCAGCTTGCTGATTTCCTTGGACATGATATTCGGGTGCATCGGCATTATTACCGCCTCCCGGAGGGTACCCTTCAACTGGCCAAGTTGAGCAAGCTGTTTCTGGCTCTCGAGCAAGGGAGAATGGCTGAATTACGGGGCCACAATCTGGAAGAGATCTCCATTGATCCAAACGGTAGGTATCACTTGACAGTGTGGCTCCAGGGACTGACTGTCTAAGTGGGCTGGTGTGATCGGTTTCCCTGTCCTTCTCTATCCACAGAGCCGATCCAGGTGGTGAGCGATGACTCTGGGGATGAGCCAGAGAGTCAGGATACTGAGGTTCCCATGGGTCACATGGGAAAAGAAGCCGGCAGCGTGGTGTCGGCGGTGGATGGAGGTGCAGCTAAAGGTGGGTGTGACTGTCCATTCCATTTGAGATGCGTCCATGACTGGTGGTGGCGTTGCGTGGTGACTGACCTTTCTTCTCCCGCACAGGTGACAGAAGGGGTACCAAGCGCAATCCGTGGACCCCAGCAGAAGTGAAAGCTGTTGAACGTCGCATGATTCGGTTCATTCGCTCATTCAAGGTGCCGGGCAAGAATGACTGTGATGCGTGCCTAAGGGCAGAACGACAAGCGCTGAAGGCTCGGAACTGGCTCTCGGTTAAGTTTTACATTAAGAACCGAATTACTGCTGAAATGAGAAAGAACCTTTCCTGAATAAAATGTATCTGCTGCTGAATACACGTTTCCTCTATCTCTAATTAAACCCGAAAATAAATCAATTATGTGGGTGTCCTCATTAGGCAGGTATTCCTGAATAGGTCCCCATGAGGAAGGTTCCAGACATATGTCCCGATGAGGATAGAAAAACAAGTATGTGTGTGTGTGTGTATATATATATATATATATATATATATATATATAGTGTTCAAAAGGACCAGCACTCCTCTGTTATCTTAGCAATTGCATCCAGGTGCCACATAACAACATAAGGAGTAAATCATACGCAGTTCGCAAGAGCAGCACTCAGCGACAACATCTTCAGGAATGTAAAACACCATCACGATTATTTCAACGTTTCAGGATCATTTATTTAAACCTTTTCGTCAGGATAGACAAAAGGGTTTAAATAAATGATCCTGAAATGTTGAAATAAGAGCAGAGAGATGATATTTTAAATTTCTGAAGAACTCGTCACTGAGTGCCGCTATTGCGAACTGTATGTATGTATATATATATATATATATATATATATATATATACTGTGTTTGTGTATATATATATATATATATATATATATATACACAGAATGGGGTAGACCTAACAATAGCACTAAATGAAGAGCTCATCCTCAAGACTTACTCCCTGTTAGATGGAGTACAGCAGTACAAATGCAGTAAAAGGGGGGTGGTGTCTAAGGGAGCTAAACCCAATGATATATTCCAGGGTTTGACCACAATTCACTTTAAAATAATTTTTTTAAATATATTTATATAAAAGTATTCAACAATCACAGTAAGTAACAAATGGTTGACATAAACAAAATGCAGACATCAGATATGGACACCGTATATTGCGGACAATTTGTTAATCCAATGTGGTTTTCTTAATTAGTACATATCCGATGTTCTTATATCCGAACCAGAAACCCAACACGTTTCGTCCGACTGGACTTCATCAGGGGCTCAATATCAAAACAAGTAGATAGGACATAAAGGAATGGATGACCAAATAATGATCATATTAATCCCACATCAGTAAAATAGGCTTTGCAATAAAAGATACAATAAAAGGTGCGCTGATTTCACAGCTACAAATGTATTGAATATACCAACTCAGTAAGGCAAACAATAAAGCAATAATGCTGAATTCTGTATAAGCCACAATTTCTTTTACGTGGATAATACTCAGCAGGATGTGTGGCTTCTCCTAGTCTGCCGATCCGGGTTTAGGACTGGACCAAGAGGAAGCCCCAGGGGAATTCCTGGGTATATTCTTCCATAAAATGGTGGCCATATCTGCACAGTTTGTTTTAGATTTTCTGGTTTATGTTTTATGAATTTGTATGTGTATAATATATGTAATGGGGTGTAGTATGGTATGCCGGCGGCCGGGATGCTGGTGGCCAGCATACTGGTGTCGGGACCCGACCAACGGCATCCCGAACGCTAGCATACCGGTAGCTGGACGAGCACAAATGAGATCCTTGCGGGCTCGCTGTACTCACCACTGATGCGAGCACGGTGGTGCGCTATGCTCGCCACGCTATTTATTCTCCCTCCAAGGGAGTCGTGGACCCCAAAGAGGGAGAATAATTGTCAGTATTGCGCGTGTTGGGATACCAGTGCCGGCATACTGAGCAGCCGGATCCCAACAGCCGGCATACTGAAGACCACCCATGTAATGATGTAATATGTATATGTGTACTATGATAGATTGTGATTGTACTGTTCACAATTGTGATTTGCTTATGAGTAAGTATGAGGTTAACATAGTAAAGTACACCTGTGGCAAGGTAATTGATTAATGGCTCAAAGCACAGGTCTATTTAAACACCACCGTGCACACTGCATGGACATGCCCAATGAGGAAGTAGTAAGATGAAACCGGTCTGGGAACTTGATGACTGAGCTGAGGTGATGCCTACATACCGCTGAGATCGAGGCTTGGTTTATGACTCACTGCCAGGTCGGCGCCGGGGATCTCCGGGACGCTGAATGGAATAGAGCCTCCACATAGAACTGAGAGTCCGACTGTTGTCGCTATTGTGAGATGCTTGTTTTATGTGATATATTGTGAGTGTATATTTTACCTAATACACTATGAATGTGTTTATAAGACTTACTTCACTATTGTGCACCTCCTTATTCCATCTTGCGAAATATATATATACTATATCTATATTGTGGCGGTCTAGTCCAGATGCAACCCCGGGTGTTTGCAGGACAGGGCACAACAGTTCGAGTGCCTTGGGCCAAAGCTATCTGAGTTTAGGAATGGACCAAGAGGAAGCCCCAGGGGGGGGGGGGGGGTGTTGGGTAGATTCAAGTTGTCTCTTTAATATTGTGTCAAACATTATCTGGCAGTTGGAAATTATATTATTGTATTGCTGTTGATACACAGAAATACCCTGCCATTTTATACATGAGATCCCATCCATGCAGGTCCGGTCCAGGTGTTGGAGCAAGCGCTCCAAGGAATCAGGCACACCTGTGCCACACTTTAATAAAGCTTGTTAGGGCAAGGGCTCAAAGCTCCTAATGCAAACAGATGGCCAGGCGATAGAGGGCAGGCCAGTGGGTTAGACAGGGAGCCTCAGATTTGTGTAAATGCTGTTTGTGGACCAGTGCCTGGTTAAGGTATCCGGTAAAATTTTGTAAACTTAATGTATGGGAGCAAATGACGAATTACCATTTGCTCCTAAACATCGGAAAACATACAAAAATGGTTATCCAGACAAATTGGTTAAATCTATTTGATTTAACTAATTTATCTGAACAACCAGTTTTATCTGTTTTCTGGACTTTGAGAGCAAATGATTGATTGTCATTTGCTCCCAGACATTACCTGATTTTCTTTCCTACCAGCCAGATTGGGCAGACAAGTTTGGAGTTCATGTCTGATGGAAGAGAAGTTGGGGAATTAAAGGTTTGCAGCAGAGGTTCCCAATGCCAGTCCTCAAGGCACCCTAATGGTCCACATACCTCCCAACATGTTCCTCTCCAGGAGGGACAGAATGCTCTGCTCCTGGACTTCCCTCTTACTGTATGATCACCGGCACCTGTGTTGAACAGGTTAATGTATAAGAAAGTTGTTTCAACACAGGTGATAACAATTCTGTCCCTCCTGGAGAGGGTCATGTTGGGAGGTATGGTCCAGGTTGTCACACCATCAGTGTGACTGAATACAGAACTCACTTACCAGGTCTGGCAGTGCTGGGGTTCCAGACATTGAAGGGCAGCAGGATGGAAGCCTCCAGTGCTCGCTGCCAGTGTCTCCTTCTCCAGCTCCCACTGGTGGTTACAGTGCATAGGCAGTCACTGTCATCCTGTATTTTCTGTAGCTACACAAGCATACTCCCACTCTGGACTGGAGTAAACCTCTTGTCATAGAGGGTGCAGTGCAAACATAGTTCATCAAGTAATACAGAGTTCAGATGTTTTACCAAATGACTCTTTAACAGCACTGAATCAGTCCTTTAGGGAAGTTTTCATCAAGAAAGTTGCTGAGACACTTCCAGCTCATTGAGAGTGGGACTGTCCTTGGAGAATTCCTTATTATGGAGGAGTGTTTCGTCTCTTACTCCCTGAAACCCAAGTGGTGTCTGAATACATCAAGGAGAACCTTCAACCAGGTTTCATCAGGGAATCTAAAGCACCTGCAGCAGCAGGTATATTCTTCATTAATTAGAAAGATGGAGGCCTGAGGCCATACAGTATATTATTTACCGGGGTCGGAACACCATCATTGTTAAGGACTGGTGTCAACTACCTCTTATCTCAGAAGTTGGTGACCATATTAAAGGGGTTAAGAGATTCTCAAAGTTAGATCTTCACGGGACCTACAAATGAATCAGAATCCGTGAAGGGGATAAGTGGAAGACAGTGGTCAACATATGGCATGAGCATTATGAGTACCTGGTCATGCCTTTTGGGTTGAATAATTCTCCTGCTGTCTTCTACAATACATAAACAACATCTTCCGAAACCTGATATACCAGTACATGTGTGTGTATCTGGATGACATCCTGATCTTCTCCAAGTACTTAGTGAGTCATTGCAAGCATATATGTGAGGTATTGTCATGACTTCGGGATATTCAGCTCTTCTGCAAGTTTGAGAAGTGCTCCTTCATCACAATTTGTGTTTCCAGGCTATATTATTTCAGGCTCCAGTCTCCAAATGGTCCCTGAGAACCTGTCCGCCATTGTAAATTGGCTGTGTCCTTTGGGGTTAAAAGCAATACATTTCCCGGGCTTCTGTAACTTCTATAGGCAGTTCCATCATCACCATCACTAAGAAGGTTCAATATACTACAGTTTGGCCTTCTGATGCAGAGAAGGTGTTCAGTCATTTGAAATAGTACTTCATCTCCACTCCCATCCTTAGGCTACCCAACTGTGACCAACCTTTTTTCCTGGAGGTAGGTGCCTCTGCAGTCAGGAATGGGGCAGTAATTTTACAGAAGGACCTGGAGGGGAAGTAGTACTCTTGTGGTTTCTTTTTTCCACAAGTTCTCAACTTCAGTGAAAATTTAGGCCATTGGGGATAAAGAACTTTTAGCCATCAAGCTGGCCTTTCAAAAAAAGGCATTATGTGTTAGAGGGAGCAAAATTTCCAGTGACAGTTTATACCGAATACAGGAACCTGACATACCTCTAATCAGCTCGTTACCTAAACCACCATCATTTCAGATTATCGTTATTCTTTTGATCATTTCAGTTTGGTGATTCTACTGGTCGGGAGACAAAAACATCAAAGCCAATGCCTTGTCTCAGGCATGCAGTTCTGCCGAGGGGAACGAAGTGCGTGAAGGCAAGTCCATTCTGAACCCTGCACGCTTTGTAGCAGTCACCAGCAAGGTCAAGATTATGCTGGGGTAGACATTTGTAGCACCTGAACTCTAAGCTAATACTCCAGTGAGTGCATTCATCACACATCAGTGGTCATACAGGTGGAGAACTCTGGAGTTAATCCTCAGAATTTATTGGTGCCCAACAATTCTTAGTGATGTTAAGGACTTTGTGGCAGCCTGTTCTACCTGTGCACAACACAAAGTTCCTCTGTTCTCTCCTTTGGGGTCCTTGCTTCCACTATAAGTACCTGATCACCCTTGAACTCACAACTCTATTGAGCTTGTTACGGATTTTCCTTCCTGTCAAGGGTTCAACACCATCAGGGTGGTGAACCAATTCTCTAAAGCAACTTGCTTTGTTCCAAAGGGTCTACCATCAGCACTAGAGTTATCAAAAGCATTCATAAGGGAGATAGTCATGCTGCACGTGTTTCCTAAGGACATTGTCTGACTGAGGGGTGCAATTCACATCTACACTGTAGAGTCTGGATCTGGAGAGCACTATGGGGGTAATGCAGACCTGATCGCTAGAGTGCATTTTTTTTGCATCTCTGCAATCAGGTAGTCGCTGCCTACAGGGGGTGGGGGAATTCTCTGTGCATGTGTGCTGTTGCATGTGCAGGAGAGCTGCACAAACAGTCTCTGCACAGCCCAGGACTTACTCAGCCACTGTGATGATCGGGGCCAGGGCTGACATCATGAATCCACCCACAAAATGCCAGGTCCCTCCTGCTTTTTTCCGAGCACTCCCTAGAAACGGTCAGTTGCCAGCAATAAACGCCCTCTTCCTTTCAATCTTCTTGTGATCACCGGTGCGATCTAATTTTCTGTCATGCCTGCACATTGCAGTGCATATGCATGCGCAGTTCAGACCTGATCGCCCACTGTGCGAAAACTCACAGCAGTGATCAGTTCTGAATTAGCCCCTATGTACTTTTAAGTGTTTAGAGATCAACCTGAGATTCTCTTCAACTTACCACCTTCAGAGTAATGGGCAGACAGAGCGGGTGAATCAGTAGTTGGAGAAATTATTTGGATTCATGTTTCTTCAAATCAAGACCATTAGGTAACCTTGCTAACTTGGGCTGAATTTGTCCACAATAACCTGCGTCATGGGTTGTCAGGGCACTCTCCATTCTTTATCCAGTACAGTCTGCATCCTGTGTTACCTGAGCTGCCAGACTATTGGTCGAAATCACTTCCAGCTGTTTGTGGAACCGTAAACTGCTTCCTTAATATATGTAAGGAGGTAAAGAAGAATCTGTGTAAAGCTTTGTCATGGTGCAATATCATTGCAGATAGGAAAGGGAGAAAAGTTCCTTTGCTGAAGTCCAAGTGATAAGGTCTGGTTGTCGACTAAAAATCTGTACTTAAAGGTGCCTACAATAAAATTTGCAACCAGATAGGTCCCATCCAGGTCCTCCAGGTGATTAATCTGGTTGCTGAAGCTACCTGACACACTCAGGAACCCTAATGTGTTCCATGGTTTTCTGCTCAAACCTTTGTTATCAATTGATTTTCAACACCTTCAGCCATTCCAATGTATCACAAAGAAGAAGATGAGGTAATACAAACTCTGGATTCCAGGATTTCTCGAGGCACAGTTCAATTCCTTTTAGACTGGAAAGGATATGGTCCCTAGGAACACTGTTGGGTCAAGGTGTCAGATATCTGTGCACCTCAATTCCTTCAGAAGTTTCATCAGAAGTATCCTGGCACGACATATGTTGCGTGTTTGGTGCCCAACACAGGAGGGGGTAATGTCACAGTTTGGCCAAACACAGTGTTACCTTACTGGTCCCCAGGCAGGGAAAACCGGTGGGGGATAAGCCTCCAGAACCTGCTGCCTTTGTCTCTTTCTCTAGCTCCCCTCAGTGGCTACAGTGCACAGGCAGTCTGGCTCCCATGGGGATGCGCATGCCACTCTGTGTAAGACTTTAAGGGCCACACACAGCAAATATGGAAATGCTGATTGGTGCCTGAATTAAGCCCACCTATAAAAGGATGTTCCTGGGAGCACTCCTGTGCCAGAGAAAAGGCTCATACCTAGCACCAGCATACCTGAACCTTGTGACTTTGGCTACCTGTTTTAGACTTCAGCTTTTTCTAGTGACCTGATTCTGCCTTATCCTTTGCTTCTGCATTCATGATTCCTGATTTCAGTATAATGATAGGCATTTATTCTTACTCTTATCAAGTTCTGTAGATAAACATTTTCCTGTTTAGATTTGCTTCCATATTTTCCCTTGATGAAAAATAATTCTACACCTCTTTTCATCCATGATTGAGGGTGGACTTTATTTTATATGATTTTGTTGTTATGCGTATTACACTTGGGCCTGATTCTAAGTCACAGTAAATGACCATGTTAATGTAGGTGAGCAAACTTTTGCTATTGCGTGTATGAAAATCCCAAAAAACTCATACAACACACATGTTCTATGAGTTACTGGTACTGTTGCAATTGAGCTAGTACCAGAGATGTCCTTGAAAAGTGACGGGTATTCCTGGGCAATTACTTGGAGGTGGCTTTTCGCATGCACAGAGATGGTCCGTCTTATAAGAATGTTATGGAAGCTCGACCAGATGGTCTGTGTAATTTGTTACATGCACACAGTTTTGGATTGGGGCATGAAGGGCTCACCAGGACAATACAGTGATAGGGGCCCATGTTTAGCGGTGTGGTCAGTCTCCAGTGGGTGTGTGGCCAAGTGGCTAACCATTAGAGAGTGCATGGTTTGGGCTCTTTGATAAATAGATAGATAGATAGTAAATACTGCCAGTGCATGCATGATAATGTACCAGATTAACAACAGCAATGTACTGCAGAAATTGCACCATAGTCCTGTACAATATAATGTAACATACAGAATGTATTATTCAAGTGCACAAACTGGAACATGATCCCTAGAGGAGGAAATGGGCTCCCAGGGAGTGTGGCCCACTGGGAATTTTCCCTGCACTGTATTCTATTATAACCTTCCATACACAGATGCTCAGCTGCTCACATAGGAGGCCATACATGAATGGAGAAACAGATCCTGCCATAGGGCTGATACAATTTTTGTTGGTGTAATTGATGGTGACAAATTGGTATTTGAGCCCCTACGGACTCTGACAGTAGGCATCTCAGTACTTGCACTCAGTCCTTGCAGATGACCATCAATAGACACTTACATGTATCCGACTAAGAATCAGGCCTAATATGTTATGTTTTTTGCATACATGCAAATGGCATACATTCTAAATTTAGTCAACTTGGGAGGATACTACTTAAGCTTGGTACAAACTGGGGCAACAGGCAATTGGGTTGATTTAAAGAGACAAATGACCCTCGACCAAACACACTGGAAAGATTTAATGAAGTGCAGAACGATTACAGGTCTTTTCTTCATTTGCATAGGTCGCTAGTTCAAGAAGTCCGGTTGGCCATGCAGCAGAGTCAATGAATATCCATCACTTACGACCGCAGGAGCGCACAAATCACATGTATACACGGAGCGATGTAGCCAATTTGTTATTGCAAAACGGCAAATCAGCTTGACATTGCTCTAGTGCAGGCCTGGCAAACCTGTGGCTCTCCAGCTGTTGTGAAATTACCGAACCCAGAATGCCCTGTCACAGTTTTGTTATTAGGGTTTGTTGAAACTGTGGCAGGGCATGCTGGGACTTGTAGTTTCACAACATCTGGAGAGCCACAGGTTGGCCAGGCCTGCTCTAGTGTGTACCCAGCTTTACAGTGCTGTGATAAAATGATGTGTTCAATTCATTGTAACCATTGGTGTGGGTGTCACCTGTTAATTTTCTATTGAGCTGCAGTAACCAGGTGCGCTGTGTTTCTAAAATAATTTTGACATGACATTTTTGGTCTTGACATTAGTCCTGGTTTTCTGAGATCTGGAAAGGTTAAAAACCATTAATTTATTATAATTATTTAGTGTTAAGTTTGCACCAAAAGATATATAATACAATGTGGATTATTAATAGTTTAAAATACATAATTTATTGAGGTCAAAGGTGGAAAAGACCGGATATAGTTGATTTCAATCATATCGCCATTTCTAAAACGTATTATAGATTTATATAATTTATGCATAATATGTTTTACAAGGAAGAAGAATTTGGGCTTAAATCGATGTAGGTATCATCAGTGGCAGATTGGGATGGAAAACCAGCCTGGGAAATTGAAAGCAGCAGCCCTAATGGGGGTGTGGTCTGATGAGGGGTTGGGGTCTGTTGAGGGGGGTGATATCCCTCCTCATAGGACATGAGTGTATGCAGTTGTGGCTTTCCTTACATCTTTTGCTGTTGTTTTTTCTGTGACCAGGGGCAGATTGAGAACTAAAAGTGGCCCTGTAACATTTTGTAGAAGTGGCCCGACATGGGCAGCACAAGAGTTATAACATACCATGTAGCCAAGGCAACATCACTGGAGGGCAGAGTTGCTGTACTGCAGAGATGGAATAACAGAATGAATAGGGACAATTCATTGTACTGAGTGCGGTGGGCTGCCTGTCATGTGGGGGGTAGGGCCACATGCCACACAGACACATTGACCTACCAGGAATCTACCTAGTGAGCCCTATGGCCAATCCGCCTCTTGGCATTGTTATGCTTAAAATAATGGTCATATGGTTGTAGGAGTGGTTAGAGAAATGGTCATTTACTGCATGTACAGTACCTTAAAGTAGACATGTTTGGAAGTACTGTACCCTGAATTGGTATCATTGGAGTACAGAAACAAAAGCTCCTATACTCGGTGCACAGTTGAATTGTTACTAAAAACCAACTAAAAAACATTTCATTAGAATTAATTAAAACAAATATGTATTTATAGTACAAAAGAAAACAATGCAACATGACAAATAATAAGTGTGTAAAATAACTTAAAGCATGTAATGAACGATTGCTCTCTGATTAATTGTTCCTTTATGGCCATATGGATGGTATAATGGTTAGTACTGAGGTAATGGGTTCAATTCCCACCATGACCCTAACTGTGTGGAGTTTATATATTCTCCCCTTACTTGTTTTGGTTTCCTCCCGATGCTCTGATTTCTTTCTACATTCCAAAAATATACTGGAAGGTTAAATGGCTCACTACAAAAATTAACCATAGTGTGTAAGTGTGAGTGTCAACATGTGTTTAGGGCAGACTAGATGTGCAAAGTTGCTCTTCACTGCTATCAAAGTTTATGTTCTATGTGTTTACTATAAACTTTAATGAAAAGATCTCAAAACTTTTGGTAACTAACTGGCAAATAAGAGTTGGTTACTCAGTTGTATAAATTATTTCATGTTAGTCCCTGGGGCAGTGGTTCTCAAACTGTGCATCTAGGCACCCTGGGATGCCTCAGGACACTTGCAGGGGTGTCTTAGGTTGGAGGTCCAGGACCAATTAAAATTATTTATGGTCAATGTAATAGGCAAAACCAGTGCTAGTGGCTGCCAATCATAAACTATGTGGACAAACAGAAGCAAATTTTGTCCCTACCACATAATTGAGCCTAAGGAAGACATATAAACCCAATTTATTTAAATTCATATTTTTTCTAAATTTCTCAATAAGAAACTTTTGGCCTGGGGGTACCGTGAAAAAATTCTAGGGTGCAGTGATTCAAAAAAGTTTGGAAACCACTGTCATGGGTTCATATTATAACTGTGTAGGTTATTGTAGTCCAGGTGTTATAATACAGATTTAATATACTCAATAATGATTTTTTGTTTATATACCACGTCTCACAGGAGAAAACAGAATATACATTTCTCTCATGCCAAAAAGCTTGTATCAGCAATTGATACCAATTATGTATGTGTCTTTGGTAGCACCCCTTAGCAATACAAAAATGCTTTTTGGAATATAAATATTTAGGTTATTAATTATACTGAATCTAATAGAGCATTTTCTAAGGGGTAATTTTCTTCTTATTGAACATGACAAAAATACCATTGCTGTAAGCATTCCATTTTTTTAAATACCCTGAATATAAATAAGTAATATGGCATATACATTTATATATACTGTATATACACTGCTCAAAAAAAAAAGGGAACACTAAAATAACACATCCTAGATTTGAATAAATGAAATATTCTTATTAAATACTTTGTTCTTTACATAGTTGAATGTGCTGACAACAAAATCACACAAAAATTATCAATGGAAATCAAATTTATTAACCCATGGAGGTCTGGATTTGGAGTCACCCTCAAAATTAAAGTGGAAAAACACACTACAGGCTGATCCAACTTTGATGTACTGTCCTTAAAACAAGTCAAAATAAGGCTCAGTAGTGTGTGTGTTGCCTCCACGTGCCTGTATGACCTCCCTACAACCCAGACAAGTGGCTCAGGTAGTGCAGCTCATCCAGGATGGCACATCAATGCGAGCTGTGGCAAGAAGATTTGCTGTGTCTGTCAGCGTAGTGTCCAGAGCATGGAGGCGCTACCAGAAGACAGGCCAGTACATCAGGAGACGTGGAGGAGGCTGTAGGAGGGCAACTACCCAGCAGCAGGACCGCTACCTCCGCCTTTGTGCAAGGAGGAACAGGAGGAGCACTGCCAGAGCCCTGCAAAATGACCTCCAGCAAGCCACAAATGATCATGTGTCTACTCAAACGATCAGAAACAGACTCCATGAGGATGGTATGAGGGCCCGACGTCCACAGGTGGGGGTTGTGCTTACAGCTCAACACCGAGCAGGACGTTTGGCATTTGCCAGAGAACACCAAGATTGGCAAATTCGCCACTGGCGCCCTGTGCTCTTCACAGATGAAAGCAGGTTCTCACTGAGCACATGTGACAGACGTGACAGAGTCTGGAGACGCCAAGGAGAACGTTCAGCTGCCTGCAACATCCTCCAGCATGACCGGTTTGGCAGTTGGTCAGTAATGGTGTGGGGTGGCATTTCTTTGGGGGGCCGCACAGCCCTCCATGTGCTCACCAGAGGTAGCCTGACTGTCATTAGGTACTGAGATGAGATCCTCAGACCCCTTGTGAGACCATATGCTGGTGCGGTCAGCCCTGGGTTCCTCCTAATGCAAGACAATGCTAGACCTCATGTGGCTGGAGTGTTTCAGCAGTTCCTGCAAGACGAAGGCATTGATTCTATGGATTGGCCCGCCCGTTCCCCAGACCTGAATCCAATTGAGCACATCTGGGACATCATGTCTCGCTCCATCCACCAACGCCACGTTGCTCCACAGACTGTCCAAGAGTTGGCGGATGCTTTAGTCCAGGTCTGGGAAGAGATCCCTCAGGAGACCATCTGCCACCTCATCAGGAGCATGCCCAGGCATTGTAGGGAGGTCACGCAGGCACGTGGAGGCCACGCACACACTACTGAACCTCATTTTGACTTGTTTTAAGGACATTACATCAAAGTTGGATCAGCCTGTAGTGTGTTTTTCCACTTTAATTTTGAGGGTGACTCCAAATCCAGACCTCCATGGGTTAATAAATTTGATTTCCATTGATAATTTTTGTGTGATTATGTTGTCAGCACATTCAACTATGTAAAGAACAAAGTATTTAATAAGAATATTTCATTCATTCAGATCTAGGATGTGTTATTTTAGTGTTCCCTTTATTGTTTTGAGCAGTGTATATATATATATATATATATATATATATATTTATTTTGTAAGGTGGTGTAAGAGGAGACACATTGATTGATTTTGGTTCTGGGCCGACTATCTACCATCTTCTTTCTGCTTGTGAAGGCTTTAACAACATAATCTCCTCTGATTTTCTTGATCAAAACTGCATTGAACTTCAGAAATGGCTGAGGAAAGATCCCAATGCTTTCGATTGGACTCATGTTATCAAATATGTATGCAAGCTTGAAGGGAACAGGTATGCTCAGGGTTTTCAATTAATGTGATCATAAATTAAAATGATTTTGGGGCATATTTATCACAGATTATAGAGAGAGATAAAATACCAAACAATCATCTCCTGACATAAAATACAGTTAGAAGCTAATTGTTTGGTATTTTATCTCTCTCCACTTTAGTGCCAAGATTTTATACTGTAAATCTCTCCTTTGTCTAACAAAGATCACTATACTTGCCAACTTACTGGAGTAACACAATCACCTTGATTTTCTTGAACAAAATCTACAGAAAATGGCTTAAGAAGGAACATAAAACTGTAGACTGGATGCCATACAGTTTGTCACATCTCTGAGTGAGCTGGAAGGCAAGAGCTATATAATGCATAACAAGGGTCTTGAATTGAGATCATGCAAACTTAAAGGGTAATTCTACTCAAAACTGTTTTAAAAAAAATATGGCAGTTGCATGTTTCCATGATTAGATATGTTATTAAGGAATGTGACTTATTCACACAATGACTGGCAGACAGAGTCTTACTATATCATTGCTATGTGGTGTTACCGGTAAAACAATTGTACATGAGAGCACCCAAAAATCAATCAAATGCTTAATTGAATGGTCTGATGAAGATTGGAAGGTACATGCTTAATTGAATGGTCTGATGAAGATTGGAAGGTACATGCATTTGCATAGTGTAACTGGCATGTATTCCCACTGCACTTGCTAAGAAAATGAGTGCAGGCAAATGTGTCTATGTAGAGTCATATGCAGTTTGTTTGCATCTACATTTACCACCAGAGAGACGGAATGGGGGTGTGACGAGATGTCCTGATGAAGGCAAGTAAAGTAATGAAAAACAAAAAACAATAAAACTCATGCACAACAATATAAATGACAATTTGTACAGTAGGTATACAAAAACTAAAGTTGATGCAAAGCATACAGTACAGTGTATACAGTAACACACAAAAATGCTAATACTATATGTGTATCATAAAAAGCTTTATGTCTGATGTATAATTAGAGAGAAAAATAAAATACAAAATCTGTATTGTAAAAAAGCTTAAAGCCTGATGTATAATTAGAGAAAGAGGATGTAACAAATCAGCTCTACAATACAGTAGGTGCTCGATAAGTAAGTCTTTTAGGTAAATATTAGGTATTGGATAATTGCGTTTGATATGATTGTGCAAATGCCAGTCTTCAGCTATTGGTGGAGGGAAATAACTACAAATGCAGAAGGCTGTCATTGTTTCAATAGTAAAATCTGAAGGGAATCCATGTAGAAATTAAAGATAATGGTTTTATGGAACTAATTACAAAAAGGTATGAAAATCAGATGTGTATATATAAAATAGAGCTGGTCACGTAATCAATATAAGATAATTTGGATACAGAATTGCTAAAAATATGTATTTGGTCAAAAATATACTTCAAATTAGAGAAGATCTCAGTGGGTTAATCATAGGAAGACCACTCACCACATTGCAATCTCTGCTGACATCACTAACGGACAATTATTGTATGGTTAAGGAAACAGGAAAGTGGGATGTGGTTATGGAGGGCTGGGTTCCCTTGACTGAAAAAATGTGTGAGTAGGGGGTATAGGCTAATCCGCATAGTAATGAGTATGACCAAATGGTATAGGTTTGGCTCCATGGAGAAGCACCCTGAGAGTAATGTACAACTAAAACACAAGTCCAAAAAGGAAAGAAACAACGCACTTAATTGGCACTCTGGCCTATAAATACAACTAAAATATAGCTTTTATATGATATACTTTAAAATGCAAAACACATGCAAATACACAGATATTCTCATGAAATAGCAAGAAACCCATGAGAATATTAAACAGTTGAACCACATCAATCACAGCACTATGACTGTATAATAGCCACCTGGTGTATTGTAATCAAAAATGCCCTAAATGATCCAAGTGATGCATTATTCAGGCAAAGCTTCAAAGCAAAGTCCAGAATCTATATTAATTATGCAGTGAATTACAGTGCATACATTGGACTAATTAGTGATCTCCAGTAAGCAAAAATATGCATGGGTCCCAGGGACCAAATGTATCCAAAACATCAATATTTTAGATTAATCTTTGATATAATCATTTAGCAATGTGATGAATAAAAGAGCACATCCGGTGCAGGCAAGTGAAGTGACAGTATATAGTGCTAGTAAAAATTATAGCCTCATGTGTTGGAGTGTCCAAGAATTGCTACTGGTCAACTATGTATCAAATGACAGTGAACAAAAGAGCATATTCAATGGATGTCACAAGGGGTTAAATTAGTATAGTACCTGCATCTGCTGTTAAAATAGGTCTCACTAAGCCCTGATGTAATCAGTTCAGGATCAAGGTAGAGTGCATTGGAGTATTCAGATTAAGTATAGGATACACCCCGTGTAACCCAACATACAGATGCTGCTTCCCATTGTGTATTGAGAACCCTATTGTCAGGGTGAATTAGGATGGAAAATCAGCACCGGAAAATATATGGAAGCAGCCCTAATATTCATTTATTTATTAACATTTATGTAGTGCTAGCATATTCCATTGTACTTTCTTTCAAAGAAGGGCATGGGCAGATTGGGAGCTGAAAGTGGCCCTGAAAAAATTTGTAGACGTGGCCTCACATGGACAACACCAGAGGTATACCATTTTACCATGGTGGCAGCACCACCCCTCACATGTCAACAAACAAAACAGGCCTCACATGCACATTTGCCCACTGGGATTCTTCCCAGTGGGCACTATGGTCAGTCCACCCCTTTCTCTAGGAAACAATGGGTAGCAATACTGTTGTAGGTTCTGTGGTAAAATGAAGGAAGATGCATATTATGTAGCTACAAGTTGCATATATGAGCACTATTACATATAGTATTGCAGGGTTTCATTAGCCATTAATAGCCTCACAGTATGAAATATAGTCGATATAAAAAAGTGGTGCCTGCAGCCGATGTGTACCTGTGATGGATGGTGGCTACCACTGTCCCAACTGCCACAGCACTGCTGTACAGGGCCATGCTGCGTGAGGGATGCCACCGCTGTGCTAAAGCATGGTGATGGATGTGCGAGTTCCAGCTCATGCAGAGTGGGAACTGCTAACTCTGAGGCATACATTTCACAAAGCTTTTGATGTATTTTTCAAAAAGTTTTCTTAATTGGAAGTCACCTTCCTCTCAAGGGACGGTGTGTAATGTCAATGTCCACCTATCACAGAAGAGGGTGGGACTTTGAGTGACAGCATGGTCCACCTGTTAGTTGCTTAATGCAGTAGTAGGGGCTGCAATATATTTACAAGGAATTAAATTGGGCATTACCTAAAGTCTGCTGGTGGTGTGGAGGAAAGGATGTTATGTATGTCTGTTACACTTGATGTACTGTGTGTGTTTAGTCAAAGAGTAATGTAATACGTTTTTGTGGAAATTAAAGGGATAAGTTAGAAAGAGGAATTGGACTGTGTTAGAGAACAGACAGTGTCTGTGCAAATATGACAGGATAGATTATGAATAGGGGGAGTGAGGACACTTATGATATTTTTCTGAGAAGGATAGGGTTTATAAAAATGCTCCATAGTTTATCATCTCGTTTAGTCATCTGTGAGCTACATTATCAAAGAAAAATATCATCACTAACAAAGAACTTACCTTCCTACAAGTCCATAACCCATGGGTACAATTTACTAAAAAAGGTACCTAAAAATGTCTTTTAGAATCTTCCAGCATATTCATTAATCGACATTATGTCTATAGCTTACCTTCCTATCTTCAAGACACCGCCAATGTTTTGTCTAAACTTAATGATATTGTTTTGGATGATGACCACTCTCTTGTCAATGTGGATGTAGAGTCTCTCTACACCAGTATTAAACATCAAGATGGACTGCTAGCTGTGATGTTTTATCTTGACTCTTAAGGGTTTGATGACTTCCATGAGTTTCTCCTACAACTACTTGAATTTGTTCTGGGTAAAAATGTTTTTCACATTTGATAAGTTTTTTCCTACACATTCGAGGAACAGAGATTTGCATGGCATGTGCACCCACTTATACCAACCTGTTCCCCAGATGGTGGGAGAGGGAGTAGGTCTTCAGTGACATCAACAATATCTATACCAGCTACTGTACATCACATGCTGGTATAGAAACATAAACAACATACTTATGATTTAGCACAGAAATTTGAGAGATCTATGGGATTTCATTCAGATCCTACTTACCAACAGCCTCAATATTAAACTCACCTCTGATTACAGCAAAAATGAAGTCACCTTCCTGGACTTACAGTACAACTAAGTAAATAAACATATGGAATTCTGATGACTAAGCTTTCAAGTAAATAGGCTGCAAGCAACAGTTTATTACATCAGAAGAGCACACATTTTCCACGTACAATAAAAAAACTTGCTGAAAGGGGAATTTTTGAGATTGTGCAGAAATTGCACAGACTAAAAGATTTTTGAATAAAAAAAGTGGAGAACTAACTACTAGACTCCTGAAAAGATATATATATATATATATATATATATATATATATATATATAAATAAAGAACAGAAATGCAGCGGCACTCAAGAGACAAATACGAGGTTGAAACCAGCGGGTGCTTTATCAACGTTTCGGGGTTCGTGACCCTGTCATCAGGACACGTGTGTGTTCTGATGACTGGGTCACGAACCCCGAAACGTTGATAAAGCACCCGCTGGTTTCACCTTGTATTTGATTCCTGAGTGCCGCCGCATTTCTGTTCTTATATACATACGGACTTTCAGTCTGGTTGGAGGGCACCAGAGTGCTTTCATTTCAAGCTGTTTGCCTGTGACTGCCGGACTACTGTATATATATATATATATATATATATATATACACAGTGTTGTAATGCCCGGCACTCCCAGTATATCTCAATGAATCCGGGTGCCCTCCGTAGCGAACAATCCACAGAAAAGCAAAGAAATGGCAGCGGCACTCCGGACTTGCTTTTATATATATATATATATATATATACATACATACATATACCAACACACACGTGCGCACAAACACACACACACACACACACACACACACATAGTAGTATAAAAATTATTACATGCAAGTAACATGCTTCAAAGATTGTTAAGGAATCACTAAGACTGCAAATCTGCTTCATCAGCAACTTTTGCAAAGGATGGAGGGAGCTCTAAGAGCTCATTCAGTGAAATTTGAATATATTGTTTACTGATGATACTCTTAGACCCACATTAGGAGACAAAGCTATGATCTGTTGGCAGAGGGCACCTAATCTCAAGGATAAATTGGTAAAAGTTAACTTTACCAAAAAGGTGCACAACCACCCAAAAAAACAGAGGGACATTTCCCTGTGGCCCTGCACAAACATAATCAAAAGAAAAGAAAATAATAGAAGCGTTCATACCACCATAAAAACTGTAATGCCCTGAGAGAATTAATACAACCATAGGAGTCAATGGCAATTCTAAAAATATTTATTTAATCAGCAAATTCGATAAATATCGCTCACTTTAAAAAAGCCTTGTATATAAACACTATGTGCTTTCCCTATTTTCACTGGAAAACCACATTAAAAAAATATAAAAAAAATTCATATGAATAGAATTTATGACAATCAAATAAAAACAACTGTTAAATTGACTGAGATAACTAATGGCAGTCTGAATGAAAAACAGCTTATTGTGACAATCGTGAATCACTGTAGCAAATGCTTATAAGCTGCTTTAGGATATTGTTTCAAGTTGTAATGAATAAAGTTACGATGTATGCAGTAGTAGCTGATGACAAATTTGGCAGGCTCCTGTGTGAAATATTGACCATAAGGAAAGCTGAATGTTCGTAGAGCCAGTAAGTGGGCAGCAATATAAATGGTTATTTTACCTATCCAATGGGGCCGGTACCCGAGCGTCCTCGGGTGAGTCCACCGTGTGCTCAATCTCTTATGATGTTGGAGAGTGTCACTTGAAAGCCAACAGGGTAACCACAGGAATCCCACTGCCAACGATCTCCTCACTCTCCCAGGGCTGCAGATCGAGGGGAGAGAGGCAGGTGTGTGATTTTCCGGCTGAGAGTTCAGCTGCGAGGGTCCTGCTGTATATGGATCTCCTCTTGGTCTCCGTGGACGTGGGCCGTCCACTGATGGTCAAAGGGAGAGAAGCTGGTATGTAAATAGCAGGCTCGCTGCAGCCGCACGGATCCCGCTGTAAGTGTCCTCTCTTTGGACGCAAGCCGCCTGCTGCTGTAGCGGAGGGAGAGATATAGTAGTGGATGGTGCCAGAATAGTGTGGTGAATCCAGTGAGATGGTGAGGAGTCCTATCAAGAAATAATCAAGAAAGATTAAATCACTGATCGATATGGAAATATATTACCATTACGTCAATTCATCAGTTGCAACGCAGTGGGCATACTATACTGTCTGGAATGCAGTTGCAATTTAAAATATGTAGGGTTGACCACGCTCCCTTTTAACCAAAGACTTCTGGAACATGGAGGTAATGGAAGTCATTACAAGTTGATCGTAGCTGTGCTAAATTTAGCACAGCTACAGTCAGACACTCAGACATGCATGTCAGTGCCGGCCCCCCATGCAGAAGTGCAAAAGCATTGCACGCTTTTGCATTTCAAGAGTACCTCCTGGTCAGTGCAGCTCCTGCGGCTGGCTGGGAGAACCTCTTTGCTGCCTGGGTCGCAACAGCTGCATGTGACGTCACACAGCCGCTGCGGCCTGCCTGCCCCCAATGGTCCGGTCATGCCTGCATTGGCCAGACTGCGCCCCCTAAACAGCGGCTTAATGCCGTCGTCCTGCTCCCTCCCCTCCCAGCGTCTGCCTCTGCCTGTCAATCAGGCAGAGGCATGCGCAGTAGTGACATGATCGCACCGCTGCGATTAACTGCAGCATGCGATCGGATCAGAATGATCTCTAATATACGTAATGCTTCTGACTTTGCTAAATAAAATAAAAAAATAACTTCAGTTGCGAGACACTTTCTTTAACACCATGGAGGATCCACGAAGGATTTAAAAGCATGCGGTCTTGAAAATGTAAGACTAGGGATCAAAGGATGAGACCTGACAGAACAGCTACTTTAGAAAGAAAGTCAATGGACCTTTAAACTTGACACTGTAACTCCCAGGTGTCAAATGAGATTATAAACTTAGAGTTTCACACAAGTCCGATTAGCAAATAGAATTGCTATAATTTAGCAACTGTGCATGTGTTGCGGATGGGTGCCATAAATCTATGGGTGCTGCAAAGTCATTCACATCTCAGTCACATTTCACATGCAGCTGAATAAATGGTACTGGGCAGGTGTTCACACTTATGAATATTGTGCTGTGGGTTTGCTGTCAGCGTGTTGATGGAATTCCGAGCTAAGCATTCACAGAGATCTTTAGATGATATCTTGCACCAAGTATAGGGTTGGTGCAAATATGTATTGATAGTGATTGCTACTTTGCTAACTGCCAGGTGAGGAGGGGGGGTGAGCCTGGGACTGACTAGACCCATCTTGCAAGCCTGAGCCTGGATAATTAATACCTGCTCCCCCAACCCTCTCAGTGCCTCTGCTGATCCTAGAGATATTTATCACATGAAAATGGTAGGACTGTGAAAGAGAGTGAAGAGTCAAAGATAACTCCAAGAGAGCACACTTGCAGGCTGGAGGAGATGTTGTGCTGTCAATAGTAAATTAAATTGAGGTAGTTGAGGTTATTCGGGTGGGTGGAAAGCAGGGGCTGGCTGGCAACTTTCAGCCTGGGGTGCAGACTCAAGTAAATGGCCCAGCTTTTCACAGGGAATGCAATGCAAAAATGGGCATGTTGGGGGTGTGGTTTGTGTAATGTGGCATGGTTTAAATAGCTAATAAAATAAAGGGCAGTACCTATATACTGTATATCAGGGCTGGCCAAACCAGTCCTCGAGATCTACCAACAGTTAACATTTTCCAGACCACCTAGCTAGTGCACAGGTGTAGTCATTACTAAATAAGATGTGCTGCATTCATTCCTAACTGACAATTCTAAGGATCTCTAGAAGGCCTGGAAAACAAGAACTGTTGGTAGATCTCGAGGACTGGCTTGGCCAGCCCTGCTGTATATACATTCAATTAGGTGCAAGTTTACCAAACATCTTGCACCTGTGCTACTCTATATCTGTCCCTAGCTGAGCAGCGGCCAGGGGAAGCAGGAGCATCCTCTGCCTGCCTCTGCAGTCAGATGGCCCTGGAACATTTAAATTGCACTGGCCCAGGGGGCAGATGGCATCCTGTCTCCATACCCAGCCAGCCCCTGGTGGATAGATTATCAGTTCAGTCTCAGATAGTTACTGGTAGTGGAAGTGAGGGGTATGTGGAATCAAGAGAGGAGGCAGAGGAAAAAAACATTCAGAGATCTAGGAGGACAGACTGGAGAGAGAGCAATATCACACAGACTAAGGGATTGCATGGTTTGCAGGAGAAGAGGGTGAGACATGGTGTCAAAAGCAGAAGAGATGTCAAGGAGAATGAGTACAAAGGTGTGGCCCTTGGATCTGCAGCTAGGAGATTATTGCTGATTTAGGGATGTCATGTCCAGACAAACAGTATGGATTAAATATAAACTGTGAAGTGGGTGGCAAAGTCAACGGCAGAACATAAAGAAAGGAGGCAAGGAGGTTGCATTAAGTACATACAGTAAAGTATACTGAGTTGAAATGAATGCCCACATGTGGGCAAAGAACTTGGTGGCTCATTATATAATGTTTTAGAAAGGTTAAATGATGTTGCTATAACTTGCTAAGTGCTGGATGCATTTTTCATTCTTTGTGAGCTTTAGTACACTTTTAATAATTTTGTATTATGGAATTTTGAATGCAGGATTACTGACTAGGAATAAATGACAAATAATAACAGCATGTTATGTGTAACTTTTCTAGGGAGAGCATTGAAGAAAAATCTGAGACGCTCCGCAGTAAGGTGAAACAGGTCCTGAAATGTGATGCATTGAAAAGTAACCCTTATGATCCTCTTGTTCTGCCTCCCGCTGATTGTCTCCTCACCTGCCTCTGCCTTGAAGCGCCCTGTGAGACCATAGAATCATACTGCACTGTTCTGAAAAATGTCAAAAACTTGATTAAACCTCGGGGACACTTAATGGTTTTAAGTGTGCTTAATTCTAATTTTTATTACGTTGGTATCAAACTTTTTTTTGCTTGTACATCACAAAAGATGACCTGGAGAAGGCTTTTAAAGAGGCAGGTTATATAATTGAGAAAATGATAGTTACTCCTCGGAATAATAAGTCAAGTTTGGATGTCTGTGGCCATGATGGTCACTATTATGTCCTTGCTCATAAACCACAGTAATGGTAATCCTGTCACCTAACTTCTTGCAACCACTAAAACAGTGGTATCCATGGCTCAAGATTGAAATATTTTGCATGCATTGTCTTTGCTTATCAGCTATTCACATATTCTAGGTAGAGCTACTATCAGAAATTCTGAAGTTCAGTCCCTTGTCCCCTTCTCCCCTTTAGCATCTCTGAAATAGTTTTCTAATCTATATGTTAGTTATGGGCTCAATGAGTATTTAATTGACTTTTCACTTGGTATCCACTTTATTTTCTTCAAGCTAAAGCAAGCTGCCTCTGTTTTTTGTTCTACCCAGGTTGTGATGTTATATAAATGTTTTACCCTATGCTATATTATGTTATTATGTTATGATTACCAATTGTGTAGTGTACTCATGCTTTTCTTCTCCATTATTATGCAATGTTCAAACATGTTTCTTTCAAAAACAGTACTATGTATGCTTATTGTGCCTTATAAATAAAAGATAAAAATATCACTGAGACAGAAATGATTTTCTTTATTTTTCCAAAACACTAGTTAGTATACAGTAAGTAACATACAGTAGCTATCAATAGCTATTGCTATAAACAGTCATGGATGTGATATGACTTGACTACAGTCATCAGGTCAACATGAGAATGTTTACAGGACGGGAAATTTCTTTGAAGCTGGGTTTGATGAATAAGTGGGTCTTGAGACCATATTTAAAGAGTTGTTTAGAGGTGGAGAGTCCGATATTAAAAGGTAGATAAATCAAAAGATAGTGAGCACCTTGGCAAAAATATTAGAGGCAGGAATGGGAATAAGTAACCAGTTTATAGGAGAGGTGGCATTTATTTTTGAAGCAAAGATAGTTGGTGGGAGTGTAAAGGAAGATAAGGTCAGATATGTAAATGGGAAAAGAATGGGTGAGGGTTCTGTAAGTGAGTGTGAGAAGCTTGAATTGGATTTGAAAAGGGAAGAGGAGCCAGTGTAGGGTTTGTAAGAGAGGAGAGCTAGGCGTAGGACATTTGGAGAGGTCGATGAGCTGGGCTAGCAGCATTGAGGATATATTGGAATGGAGAGAGAAATTTATCAGGGAGGTTAGATAGGAAGAGATCACGGTCCAATCTGGGGATGACCATTGAGTGAGTGAGGGTCTTGGCAGCATCCTGGGTCTGATCTTGGACATATTTTAGAGATGGAAGTGGAAGGACTGTGAGGGGTGCTGAATGGTTTGAAGGAGAGGAATCAAGGATAACTCTAAGACAGCATAATTGAGGGCTAAAGGAGATTGTTGTGCCATCAATAGACAGTGAAATTGTGGGAAGTGATGTTATGCGGGAGGTTGGGAAGATGATCAGCTCATTCTTAGGCATGTGAAGTTTAAGAAAGTGCTGGGACATCCATGAAGAAATAGTGGAGAGACAGTTGGAGATAAGAGTGAGAAGAGAGGGATATAGGTCAGGGGAACTAAGGTAGATTTGAGTATCATCAGCATAGAGGTGATACTAGAAGACAAATGAGTGAATGAGCTCACCTAAAGAGGATGTTTAGAGAGAAAAGGAGAGGTCTGAGAACAGAACCTTGAGGTACACCTACTGTTAGCGGAAGTGTGTGTGTGTGTGTGTGTGTGTGGGGGGGGGGGGGGGGGTAATCATGAGAGGAGACAGAGAAGGAATCATGAGAGAGGTAGGAGGATAGCCAGGAGAGGGCCCTATCAGACAGACCAATGAAGTGAAAGATTTGCAGGAGGAGAGGGTGGTCCACAACGTCAAAGCAGCCGAGAGGACAAGGAGAAAAAGCAGGGAATAGTGGCCCTTAGATTCATTTTATCTTAATGTTACTTATCTTTAAAAGAGATTAAATATATTTGCAATAACATGATCACAGTAAAAATATATTTTAGACATGTTATCTGCATAAATAATCTGTAAGAAAGAAATACACATTACAGTAGTTTGGAGCCACTGTATTTAAAAAGTTGTTTTCTTTAATGGAACAAGCAATATATATTTTATAATATGAGAGGGGTTCAATAAATAAGGTAAGAAGACATCTCACTGCATAAATTTATTTAACTCATATGCATAATTACTAATATGGCCTTGGTACAGATTATTTTTCCATATACCCCCCATATGTCTAGGCATTTGTTCCAGTGGTATACCAAAGCATCTTTACCAGCATAGAAGAAATCAGTGTCAAGCGCCTAAAGCCAAGACATGACTGCTTGCTGAACTTCACCGTCAATTGCGATTCAACTTCCACCTAGGTGCTTCTTCAATAGTCCAAAGACATGGAAATCACTCTGTGCCATGTCACCGCTGTATGGTGGATGGACCAGGACATCCCAATATTAGTGCTGTAACAACTCTTGCGTGTGGTTGACTGAGTGTGACCTGACCAGTGGCGTGCGGTGAGGTCAGTAGCTGGTGAGGCACTGCAGTCATAATGTTCGCCGAGTCCCGCCATTGACCCATAGCGCTGCTATGCTGATGCCCGCTACCACCCCCAAGCAGTTACCAGTTTCTGTTGCTGTCCCTGATACGGCAGCTTGTGCAGGTGAGGGATCTTTTCAGATCCCTCCCCGCTATTTCCCCGCAAGGTCCCTGTCAGTTGGGCAGACTCAGCAGGGGTCACTGTGCCTGCAGACCTGCCTATCTCATGCTGCCAAGCAGACCTAGCAGCATCGTACTGCATTTACAGCAATTCCTCTCTGCCCGCGGGACTCCCAGTGACTGTACTGATCCCCGCTGCCAGAAAGTCCTTTCATGGATCCATGATCCTCCCCTCCATGGCACTCCCTGCTCACCTGGACCCCTGACCTGCTCTCACCTGGACACCCGGCGATGCTGCAGTGTAACGAGAGGATCTGAGTAGAGTGCGGGGACACTGGGGACCTATAGACAAGTAGCAAACAACTCTGTAACCCACTGTTGACAGTGCCGGCAGACACCATGTGACCTGACCCATCTGGCTGTGGGGACATTAGGAGACACACACAGAGGAAGTGGGAACACGGGGCAGTGCTGTAACTAGACCTTTTAGCGCTGTGTGCAAGAAATGGCAGTGGCGCCTCCACCTTATGTAAAAGGGGGACAGAGCGCGCCGTAGGCGCGCGCAAAAAATATAGGGGTGTGGCTTCATGGGGAAGGGATGTGGCTGCAAAATAATTCCAATTCATATAACGGTGCACAGTAGTCTCCATTATTCAAATTACGCCGCACAGTAGCGCCACTACACCAGGTAAAGCCCCTTTTACACATTACGGCAGACAGCGTCCCCCTTTTACACATTACGGCGGACAGCGTCCCCTTTTTACACATTACGACAGCCAGTCCCCCTTTTTACACATTATGGCAGACAGCGTCCCATTTTTACACATTACGGTAGACCACGTCCCCTTTTTACACAGTACGGCAGCCAGCGTCCCCCTTTTTACACAGTACGGCAGACAGTGTCCTCTTTTTACACATTACAGCAGACAGTGTCCTCTTTTTACACATTACGGCAGCCAGCGTCCCCCTTTTTACACAGAACGGCAGACAGCGTCCCCTTTTTACACATTACGGCAGACAGCGTCCCCCTTTTATATATATATATATATATATTTATATATATATACAGATGAGGTCCCTGCACTTGCCCTTTGAAATCCACGTGATAATGCTCAGGTGCCATCCGAGGAATGAATCTGATATAACAAACGAAATGGCGGCACTCCGAGACTGCTTAGCGTGAAGAAATGCTGCTTTATTAATAAAGTAGCATTTCTTTACACTCAGCAGTCTCGGAGTGCAGCCATTTCGTTTGTAATATAGCTCTGGTAAAATACACATTGAGAATATACAGTGCCAGGACACATGAGCAATTGCTTTGTATAATAACATGGGTTTCATAGAGTTAACTCACCAAGCCCTGAACACAGGAGAACTCCCGTGCTTCAGCCTGTATTATAGGGGGAGGGAGAAACTCGAGTACAGGGAGAGCGTTTTACTTTCTGTTTCTGCTATCCCTGATAGCAGAAGTCCGTGCATGCAGGGAGAGGAACTTTTCTGCCTGTTGGTATGAGAGCACAGGAGTTTCCAGGACTCCCCTGCATGCTGTGGCTGACAAAGAGACCAACTATGTGAGTATATGGCAAGGACATCACTGCTGTGGGGGACACAGTCACTACAAAGCAAACTGCCGGCCGGCTCCCTCTCTCCCTTCTACCTGCTCACTGCTCAGTTCTGACCAGCAGCAGCATGACAGCTCGCTAGGAGGGAGGGAGGGAGGAGAGTGAGAGATCTCGATCTCTACTTACCAGACGCTGGCTGCTGCAGACGCTGCCGCTCCTTCTTCCCCCGTCCAGCACTGACAGTGACAGCCGGATGCAGTCACTGTCAGTGCTCTATCTCATACCCAATCACAGGGACAGGGGCTCTGCGGCACTTACACAGGTGCCGCTTCCATGAAATTTTTCAATGGTCTTTTCGGCCACTTTCCTTGGCCCCGCCCCCAGCCTGGCCCCTGCTACCGCCGGATTACAGTGCACAGTGGGAGGCACCGTTCTCGGTGCCGCACAAGTGCATTTAAATACCCATTTAATATCTAAAAACATTAACATAATATAAAGAAGATTCTTATGACACAGATTATGTGTCACAAGTATCTTCTTTGTATTATTTTAATCAGGAATGACAGGGGAGGCACTGCCTCCCCTGCCTCCCCTGACTGCACGTCCCTGGACCTGACGTTATTGTACAGCAATACAAAGACTGTTCACAGGAACTCAGGTTGTTTTTGATGAATTTCCCTCTGCAACTGTCTTAATGTGTCACAATAGGGGTCAGCATTCATACTACAGTCTCTGCTTTGGTGAGTAAATCAACAAGAAGCATGCCCTTGTGGTCCCAAAACACAGTCACCATGACCTTCTTTGCTTATGGATTTGGTTTGAATTTCTTTGAAGGTGGGTATGATGGATGTTTCCATGTCATGAATGCTTGCTTCGTCTCCGGTGTCACATGATACACCCTTGTTTCATCTCCTGTAACAATACGCTGCAGGAGCTGCACTCCCTCCCTATGGTACCATGCCATGTGCACGAGTGACAATCCCATCCTATTGGATTTGTGAACTTCTGTGAATTAGTTTGGTACCCAGTGTGAACACTTTTTCCTGTACCCACTGAGATGTTCAGTTTGTCAGCAATATCACTAACTTGAATGTGTCTGTCATCTTGAATCAGACTTTAAATAATGCACAAATTGTCATCTATTGTGGATGTGCTTGGCCAGAAGGGTCACTGCTCATTTTGAATGTCAGTCCTGCAATTACCAAGGCAGTGCACCAAACCCAAACCTGTTTCCATGACATGATATTATCCCCATACAACTCGACAAGCTGGAGATGAATGTCAGCTGCAGATGTGCCCACATACACACAGAAATCTGATCATACTACGCACTTCAATGTTTGACCATGTTTCCGCCTGTCCCGCCATCTTACAACTGATGGGACAGTATGACTGATATGAGGCGCAGTCTAATGGCCATGAGAGGAACCAGTTGTCTTCCTGCTCTGTCCTGGCGGGAAATTAGAATGAAATACATAACATTATGAGAGGTCTTGTTACCTTACTTATTATACCACCCTTGTAAAATATTGGCCCTCATTCCGAGTTGTTCGCTCGCTAGCTGCTTTTAGCAGCATTGCACACGCTAAGCCGCCTCCCTCTGGGAGTGTATCTTAGCTTAGCAGAATTGCGAACGAAAGATTTGCAGAATAGCGAATAGAAATTTCTTAGCAGTTTCTAAATAGCTCGAACTTACTCCTACACTGCGATCAGTTCAGTCAGTTTCGTTCCTGGTTTGACGTCACAAACACACCCAGTGTTCGCCCAGACACTCCCCCGTTTCTACAGACACTCCCGCGTTTTTCCCAGAAACGCAAGCATTTTTTCGCACATGCCCAAAAAACGGTCAGTTTCCGCCCAGAAACACCCACTTCCTGTCAATCACAGTACGATCACCAGAACGATGAAAAATCCTCGTTATGCCGTGAGTAAAATACCTAACTTTTGAGTACAATAACTAAGCGCATGCGCTCTGCGAACCTTGCGCATGCGCAGTAAGCAACTAATCACAATATAGCGAAAATCGGCAAAGAGCGAACATCTCAGAATGACCACTATTATTTTTTCAAGTGAGACAAATGCAAATAGTGTAACATGACAACTACCAAAGCAACATTTCTCTACCACCATGTACTGTATTAAGCAAAACTCAGGACAGGAAACAACATTTGAGAAGGCTATAGTTACACTGTGTGTTTCAATGTTTATGGAGTGGGGAGATATGTTGCTACTGCTTGCAGCTAAGGGCCTGATTCAGAGTTATACACAATGCCAATGTTTTCACAGTTGAGCAATTATCTGTAATATGCACTAACTCTCAATGAGCACATGTAAAGATACCTTAGTAATGTTGCTCACAATGAGGATTCACTGACGGCCAGGAGGCATTTGGGGGAGGACACAGGGAGTGACGGTATGCAGACAGGTAATGACAGCTTTGGGGTGGGGGGGGGGGTGTTTTAGGCTACAACTGCAGTTCAATATTTAGGAAACATGACACCTGTATCTCAATACATACGTCTATTCTACATGACCATAGGACAACTAGAATGTTGATTATCAAAGCATCTGTGGCAGGCGCTGCATCTGTGTATGCAGATGCTGAGATTCGCAAGGCTGCCGGCAGACATCTCAATCCATTTCCGAGTGGCAGCATTAGCATATTTTCACACAGTAGCTGTGTACGGGATGTGATCAAGATGCTGGCTGTCAGGATCCCGGCAGTCAAAATACAGACACTGGAATCCCAACACCAGTTGGCATCCTGACTCCAAAAGGGGAAGGAGACTGACATACAGTATCCCGACTGTAAGTACAGCCAGCAGGTTAGGGTTAGAGACGGGAAGGGGTGGTTAGGTTTAGGCCCCACATGGGGGGTTAGGGCTAGGCTCCGGGGAGGGGGGGTTAGGGTTAGGTTTTCCCAGGGGGGGGGGGTCAGGATTCTAGGGAGGGATGGTTAGGTTTAGGCAGCAGGGATGGTGGGGGTTAGGTTTAGACACCTTCGGGTGGTCTGTATGGTCAGGTACTAAGGGGAGAGGTTAGTGTTAGGCTGCAGGAACAGAGGGATAAGGTTAGGGGGTGGGGGACAGGCAAAAATAGATTCTACTTACCCCTGTTGGGATTTTACACATCAGTATCCCTCCGTCATTATTATGAACACTGGGATCCCGTGCGCCAGCATTACATACTGATTCTCTGTGTACAAAGACATAGCTGTGAACGCATCACCATACAACTTCCAAATATGGCCCTAAATTGCTAAAAAGTAGCACAGTGCATGCATGACACAATAGGACTGTAATGAAGGTGGACGGACATGCAGTGACAGCCGTTACTGCAAATGAATGCTAATACCTATAGACGGCCTGCTGGGATGCTCACCAGCTGTGTCTCTAATCCACCACAGTGCGTGAAAAGTTGCACCTTTTGTTGAACATTTTCTATAGGACTTCTAAACATCTGTAGATGTGTCAATTTTTGGGAGAGGGGACCCCATTTTATAGAGGGGTACTGACCAGTTTGGGGCTGGTTGCCATTATGGCAGGTGGACCCCATGCGTGTCACTCCGTATTCTGGGAGTGATAAGGGCCGAGTCTGTGTCTTCCACTGAAAATTTACTGGCCTTAGCTACAGATCTCTGAGTAATCTAAGGGTTAGATGGCCACTGCTATTGCAGATAATCTGTAGCTGCGTCCTCGGATGCAGCAGCAAATCATAGGAGATTGCAGGAGGCATCTATATACACAAGATGTGTCCTGCAGCATTAACATATTTATGCACAGCAGCTGTGTTCCAAGACACAGCTGCTGTGTACACTGCATTTACCTCTGAATCAAGCCCAGAGTCATTATGTTAATATATGCAACCACAGCCTCCATGAAAGGTAATGAGAAGAAACAAATGAAGTTCTTGGGAAGAGGCTGGTAGGTACAGGAAAAGTACAGCAAGGAACATCAGAGCTAGTTCACCTCGAGTGACGGCATTAGAAACAGCAATGGGTTATGATCAGGTCCTGGTGAGGGCAAATCAGACATGGAATTCCTATATCTATCTGAGTCTTTCTATTCCATCCAAGAAAACCACAACTTGCTAAACTGTTACTGAGAGGAGAATATCTTCCATTTACATAAAGTAATTGAATCTGAGGGGGGATTGGGGATTTTCCAGAATACAGGGAGTACTGATCTAGTAGCATTGCTAAAGTGACAAAGAAGAGATTTTTACATGGGCACATATGCCAGAGAATGAGGTCAGTAGCCAGTAGGCTGGTTAAATAGGGACATTGACAACCAGGATTTGGTCTAAGACCACAATGATATCTGACCGCAAGGGCTTGATTAAGGGGCCGTCTGGTCAGTATTGGAGCAATGTACCTAGTGAACCAAGGCATCTCAAACATGGCTGCCTGTACTGTCATGTCATGTATTGTGTCTCCCTAACTGACAGAAATGGAGTAGGTAATGGGGTAAATTCTCTACCAATCTAATTCTGTCAGATACAATGTCAGATACTCTCCCAAGCTTTAATGTGCTGAAAGAGGATACCAGATAAATTATATATTAAAATATTTTAAAATTAGGAGGTTATATGTATGGGTAATGGGAGATATACAGAGTTTCTCAAAGAGGGTAAGTTCCCTTCTTTCAAGTTTCCAACTGTCATGTCAACAGAGTTGTACTGTAGATACAGTACATCCAAATCTTAGTGTGAGACAGAACCCATTTAGAGTGGATTTCTGAAACTTGGCATTGCAATGAAGGAGGTAATGTGGCAAAACTCAGAGTAGACATGTGGTCAGGGAGACTAAAAGGGGTTGGAGGGTACTCTTTATTCATATCCGTTCTTGTAAGGGCATGGCAAGATGGCCTGGTTCAGTTGCTGAAGAGGACATTGACTCCCTTTGCAGAGCTACTGAGGGGGACAAATGTCCCTTTACTGTAACTCACAGTGCCACTCATAGCATTCTTTTCATTTTTCATGGAGGGAGTGTGACCACACTTCCTGTATTTGGCCACACCGACGAGTACAATTGTCTCTGCTCCCGACAGCCCTGTATGTGGTATGTGCCACAAGAGCTTCCAGCATAATAGTGTGTCAAGTGATTGGATAGGATCTTGGGAATACTAGGCAACAAGTGGACTGTTTTCTTGTAAACCCTTTATGATGACCCATTGTTTGGTATATTTGTTTCTGGTCCACTCAAGAATTCTGTTTTAATTAATCATTTGGTAGCGTTTGACATATGGCAGTTGGGGGCCTTCCAAATGATTAGGTTGATATTGAACAACTTTCCTACCTCTATAGGTTTTAGGGGACCAAATGAATTTCCAAATCATGTATTGCTAGTGTCTGAAGTGCGTGTAGAAATTTGGGGAGTGTGTTCAACTTCACCACATTAATTTTGCCTTTCCAGGAGAGTTGTTTAAAATTACAGTTATCAAAGTTTCAATGGAACAATTCAGAGCAGTGGGTCAAAGTCCATGTAAAAAAAAATATTTTTAAGTCTAGATATTTTAAGTGGGTTTGGTACCAGGTAAACAAGCCAGAGATAGTAGTGCCCCTTTCACAATTCCCATAGTTGTTCCCATTACAGAATACCCATAGAAGTAGTGCCACTTACACAATGCTCAATAGTTGTAGTGCCCCTTACAAAATGCCCAATAGTAGTAGTGTCCCTTACACAATACTCAATAGTTGTAGTGCCCCTTACAAAATGCCCAATAGTAGTAGTGTCCCTTACACATGCCCACAGGTCCGAGTACCGACACAGGGACAGCACAGTCTGAAGTTCCTCGCTATGGGAGAGACTTCATAATGTCGTGACGTCTCTCCCTTCACACACTGCGGGATCCCTGAAGCGAAAGGTGAAACTAAGAAGTGAGCTCCAGCCTCAGTAACCTCTAGAAAGACCCCTTTCTGGTAGAGGACCCATACAAGCTCCGGCTGCAGTGCATGGGGGGAGGAGGAGGACAAGAATTGGCACACTTGACTGCAGTTTGCGAGGGGGGTGACGTCAGGAACCCTCCCTGCAAATGCCTGGACACGCCTGAGTTTTTCCAGACACTCCCTGAAAACAGTCAGTTGACACCCACAAATACCTTCTTCCTGACAATCTACTTGCGATCGTCCGTGCAAACGTATCCATCGCACAAACCCATTGCTGAGCAGCGATCTGCTTTGTACCCGTGCGACACGCCTGTGCATTGTGGTGCATACGTATGCGCAGTTTGTGCCTGATTGCCCACTGTGTGAAAACGCATAGCAGTGTTCAGGTCTGAATTACCCCCTAAGCGTGATTGCGTGATTCTTAGTGCAGTTATTATTGTAGATACAGCAATGCCATTTCCCCACAAATTGCAGCAGCAGATCAGTAAATGCTGGTTGCTCCCAATGCTCCTAAAAGCAGTTCAATATAAAATCATGGGTCACAGAACAACAGTCAACATGTTTTGCTCCATTATAGAGCTTTATCAAGACACACTATTGGTCAGAAACATGTGTAATGAGTTTAAATAAATGTATATTATTGGAGCCACCACTACAATTCACTGATATTAAAAGGTAACCCAAAATACAGAGAAAAACTGGGTATTCACACTGCTTTTAATCTCAGAATAGTGTCTTATGTGGAAAAAAGACATAATACTAAAATGGGTTGGGAACTCGTTGCTGGCTGCAGTTAACATACCTACCCTGGGATCCTGGCAACAGAATGCTGGTGGGGGGAGCAAGAACAACAAAGCCTCTTGTAGGCTCACTGTGCTCGAAACGCAGCGGGCTCGATGGCTCTCTATACTCGCCACAGGTTCTATTTTCACTCTATGGGTGTCGTGGGAATAGATCCTATGGGTTGGCATTCCGTCGGCCGGCATTTTGAGTGCTTGGGAATCCAGCGTTGACATGGTGACCACCGGGATCCCGAGTGCTGGCCACATGACCGCATCCCTACTAAAACACATAATAGACATGAATTGCATGCATACTAAATAACAAAATATACGGATATAGCAATGCTACATCTGGTGTGGACGGGCACTCTCGGCGCGGCTGAGCTGTGTATTTAGCCACCCCATTCAATGCGAATGGTGTATGTCTAAGGCAAGCACGCGCCTTAGAAGTGCACGTGGTCACGCCTAACAGGGTGTGTCTCTGCCAAGATGTAGCCACGATGAGCATGGCTACATCTGTATATATACCAAATAAGTATAACATTAGATGCAGAAAGGAAAACTATTGATAAACTCATTTGTTACACACATATTTCCCACATATTACAAATAAGAGGATAATAAAAGGGATAGTCTTAATAAGTATGAGAAGTTTTATGATTTTTTTATAACTTTTTATATTTAAAAGTTTGTATATGGTTATACTGTAATTTATTGCTTATTTATTATATAGTAAAAAATTTTTTAAAAGAGAAGCTGTTTATGAAATTTATTATACCTGCTGGACGCAACCATGAACCTTTTTTTTGTGTACATTTTTGACTGGGCAGTGAGGAATCTGTCCTATCCCAGTTTGCAGCCTGACCGGTGTGTGTGTGCGTATTAATGTCAAATAGTGACTTTATACTAGTGCCAGGTGGTCTAGAGATGTGCACCGGAAAGTTTTCGGGTTTTGTGTTTTGGTTTTGGATCCGGTTCCACGGCCGTGTTTTGGATTCGGACGCGTTTTGGCAAAACCTCCCTGAAAATTTTTTGTCGGATTCGGATGTGTTTTGGATTCAAGTGGTTTTTTTCAAAAAACCCTCAAAACAGCTTAAATCATAGAATTTGGGGGAAATTTTGATCCCATAGTATTATTAACCTCAATAACTATAATTTCCACTCATTTCCAGTCTATTCTGAACACCTCACACCTCACAATATTATTTTTAGTCCTAAAATTTGCACCGAGGTCGCTGGATGACTAAGCTAAGGGACCCAAGTGGGCAGCACAAACACCAGGCCCATCTAGGAGTGGCACTGCAGTGTCAGACAGGATGGCACTTAAAAAAATTAGCCCCAAACATCACATGATGCAGAGATAAATAAAATAAAAAAGCGGTGCAAGATGGAATTGTCTTTGGGCCCTCCCACTCACCCTTATGTTGTATAAACAGGACATGCACACTGAAATGACTGGTTGGTTTGGACCCCCACCAAAAAAGAAGCAATCAATCTCTCCTTGCACAAACTGGCTCTACAGAGGCAAGATGTCCACCTCCTCCTCATCGTCCGATTCATCAACCCTTTTCACTGTGTACATCCCCCTCCTCACAGAGTATTATTAATTTGTCCCCACTGGAATCCACCATCTCAGGTCCCTGTGGAGGCAATTGCTGGTGAATGTCTCCACGGAGGAATTGATTATAATTCATTTTGATGAACATCATCTTCTCCACATTTTCTGGAAGTAACCTCATACGCCGATTGCTGACAAGGTGACCGGCTGCACTAAACATTCTTTCGGAGAACACACTGGAGAGGGGGGGGGGGGGGAAACTTAGGTAAAATAAAGCCAGTTTGTGCAAGGGCCTCCAAATTGCCTCTTTTTCCTGCCAGTTTATGTACTGACGTGCCTACTTGGATGCGGTCACTCATATAATCCTCCACCATTCTTTCAATGGTGACAGAATCATATGCAGTGACAGTAGACGATATGTCAATAATCGTTGGCAGGTCCTTCAGTCTGCACCAGATGTCAGCACTCGCTCCAGACTGCCCTGCATCACCACCAGCGGGTGGGCTCGGAATTCTTAGCTTTTTCCTCGCAGCCCCAGTTGCGGGAGAATGTGAAGGAGGAGCTGTTGACGGGTCACGTTCTGCTTTACTTGACAAGTGTCTCACCAGCAGGTCTTTGAACATGTGCAGACTTGTGTCTGCCGGAAAGAGAGATACAACGTAGGCTTTAAACCTAGGATCGAGCACGGTGGCCAAAATGTAGTGCTCTGATTTCAACAGATTGACCACCCGTGAATCCTGGTTAAGTGATTGACCACCCATGAATCCCACACGCCTAGTGGAATCGCTCCGTTTTAGCTCCTCCTTCAATCTCTCCAGCTGCTTCTGCAAAAGCCTGATGAGGGGAATGACCTGACTTAGGCTGGCAGTGTCTGAACTGACTTCATGTGTGGCAAGTTCAAAGGGTTGCAGAACCTTGCACAACATTGAAATCATTCTCCACTGCGCTTGAGTCAGGTGCATTCCCCCTCCTTTGCCTATATCGTAGGCAGATGTATAGGCTTGAATGGCCTTTTGCTGCTCCTCCATCCTCTGAAGCAGATAGAGGGTTGAATTCCACCTCGTTACCACCTCTTGCTTCAGATGATGGCGGGGCAGGTTCAGAAGTGTTTGCTGGTGCTCCAGTCTTCGGCACGTGGTGGCTGAATGCCAAAAGTGGCCGGCAATTCTTCGGGACACAGGCAGCATCTCTTGCATGCCCCTGTCGTTTTTAAAAAAAATTCTGCACCACCAAATTCAATGTATGTGCAAAACATGGGACGTGCTGGAATTTGCCCACATGTAGTGCACGCACAATATTGGTGGCATTGTCCGATGTCACAAATCCCCAGGAAAGTCCAATTGGGGTAAGCCATTCTGCGATGATGTTCCTCAGTTTCCGTAAGAGGTTGGCAGCTGTGTGCCTCTTATGGAAAGCGGTGATACAAAGCATAGCCTGCTTAGGAACGAGTTGGCATTTGCGAGATGCTGCTGCTGGTGCCACCGCTGCTGTTCTTGCTGCGGGAGGCAAGACATCTTCCCAGTGGGCTGTCACAGTCATATAGTCCTGAGTCTGCCCTGCTCCACTTGTCCACATGTCCGTGGTTAAGTGGACATTGGGTACAACTGCATTTTTTAGGACATTGGTGACTCTTTTTCTGACATCTGTGTACATTCTCGGTATCGCCTGCCTAGAGAAATGGAACCTAGAGGGTATTTGGCACCGGGGACACAATATCTCAAGCAATTAACTAATTCCCTGTGAATTAACGGTGGATACCGGACACACGTTTAACACCAACACAGCTGCCAAGACCTGAGTTATCCACTTTGCAGCAGGATGACTGCTGTGATATTTCATCTTCCTCGCAAACTACTGTTGGACAGTCAATTGCTTACTGGAAGTAGTACAAGTGGTCTTCCGACTTCCCCTCTGGGATGACGATCGACTCCCAGCAGCAACAACAGCAGCGCCAGCAGCAGTAGGCATAACACTCAATCATCCTTTGGAGGAATCCCAGTTAGGAGAGGACTCGTCAGACTTGCCAGTGACATGGCCTGCAGGACTATTGGTGTTCATGTCTAAGGAGAAAATTGACACTGAGGGAGTTGGTGATGTGGTTTGCAGGAGCTTGGGTACAAGAGGAAGGGATTTAGTTGTCAGTGAACTGCTTCCGCTGTCACCCAAAGTTTTTGACCTTGTCAATGACTTCTGATGAATGCGCTCCAGGTGATGTATAAGGGAGGATATTCATAGGTGGTTAAAATCCTTACCCCTACTTATTACAGCTTGACAAAGGCAACACACGGCTTGACACCTGTTGTCCGTATTTCTGTTAAAATAATTCCACACCGAAGAGGTGATTTTTTTGCAATTTGACCAGGCATGTCAATGGCCATATTCATACCACAGACAACAGGTGTCTCCCCGGGTGCCTGACTTAAACAAACCACCTCACCATCAGAATCCTCCTTGTCAATTTCCTCCTCAGTGCCAGCAACACCCATATCCTCATCCTGGTGTACTTCAACAGTGACATTTTCAATTTGACTATCAGGAACTTGACTGTGGTTGCCCCTTCTAGCTCTTGCAGGGGGCGTGCAAATGGTGGATGGTGCCACCTCTTCCCGTCCAGTGTTGGGAAGGTCAGGCATCGCAACCGACACAATTGGACTCTCCTTGGGGATATGTGAATTAGAAGAACGCACAGTTCTTTGCTGTGCTTTTGCCAGCTTAAGTATTTTCATTTTTCTAGCGGGAGGATGAGTGCTTCCATCCTCATGTGAAGCTGAACCACTAGCCATGAACATAGGCCAGGGCCTCAGCCGTTCCTTGCCACTCCGTGTCGTAAATGGCATATTGGCAAGTTTACGCTTCTCCTCAGACGCTTTTAATTTAGATTATTGGGTAATTTTACTGAGCTTTAGTTTTTTGGATTTTACATGCTCTCTACTATGACATTGAGCATCGGCCTTGGCAGACAACATTGATGGCAATTCATCATCTTGGCCATGACTAGTAGCAGCAGCTTCAGCACGAGGTGGAAGTGGATCTTGATCTTTCCCTATTTTACCCTGCACATTTTTGTTCTCCATTTTTTATGTGTGGAATTATATGCCAGTATCAATAGCAATGGCCTACTGTACTGTACAATATATGTATACTGTTGGTCACCAAAATACTGCACTGTAATACTATATATACTTCTCACAAAAATGCAGCACAGATATGGAATGGATACTTGCAGTGACACAGAGCTGCAAGATACAGCAATGGCCTACTGTACAACTATATACTGGTGGTCACCAAAATGCTGCACTGTAATACTATATATACTGCTCACAAAAATGCAGCACATATATGAAATGGATACTTACAGTGACACAGAGCTGCAAGATACAGCAATGGCCTACTGTACCACTATATACTGTTGGTCACCAAAATTCTGCACTGTAATACTATATATACTGCTCACAAAAATGCAGCACAGATATGGAATGGATACTTGCAGTGACACAGAGCTGCAAGATACAGCAATGGCCTACTGTACAAATATATACTGTTGGTCACCAAAATGCTGCACTGTAATACTATATATACTGCTCACAAAATGCAGCGCAGATATGGAATGGATACTTGCAATGACACAGAGCTGCAAGATACAGCAATGGCCTACTGTACAACTATATGCTGTTGGTCACCAAAATGCTGCACTGTAATACTATATATACTGCTCACAAAAATGCAGCACAGATATGAGATGGATACTTGCAGTGACACAGAGCTGCAAGATACAGCAATGGCCTACTGTACAACTATATGCTGTTGGTCAACAAAATGCTGCACTGTAATACTATATATACTGCTCACAAAAATGCAGCACAGATACAAGATACAGCAATGGCGTACAGTACAACTATATACTGTTGGTCACCAAAATGCTGCACTGTAATACTATATATACTGCTCACAAAAAAGCAGCACAGATATGGAATGGATACCTGCAGTGACACAGAGCTGCAAGATACAGCAATGGCCTACAGTACAACTATATACTGTTGGTCACCAAAATGCTGCACTGTAATACTATATATACTGCCTACAAAAATGCAGCACAGATATGGAATGGATACTTGCAGTGACACAGAGCTGCAAGATACAGCAATGGCCTACTGTACACCTATTTACTGTTGGTCACCAAAATGCTGCACTGTAATACTATATATACTGCTCACAAAAATGCAGAACAGATATGGAATGGATACTTGCAGTGACACAGAGCTGCAAGATACAGCAATGGCCTACTGTAAAACTATATACTGTTGGTCACCAAAATGCTGCTCTGTAATACTATATATACTGCTCACAAAACTGCAGCACTGATATGTAATGAATACTTGCAGTGACACAGAGCTGCAAGATACAGCAATGGCCTACTGTACACCTATATACTGTTGGTCACCAAAATGTTGCACTGCTCACAAAAATGCAGCACAGATATGGAATGGATACTTGCAGTGACACAGAGCTGCAAGATACAGCAATGGCCTACTGTACTGTACTACTATTATACTGGTGGTCCCCAGTCCCCACAATAAAGCACACTGAGCACAGATATTTGCAGCACACTGAGCACAGATATTTGCAGCACACTGAGCACATATTACGGAGCTTTTCAGGGAGAGAACGCAGCCGCGTCCTCTCCGTTCAATCTCCAATGCACGAGTGAAAATGGAGACGACGCGCGGCTCTTTATATAGAATACGAATCTCGCGAGAATCCGACATCAGGATGATGATGTTTGGGCGCGTTCGGGTTAACCGAGCAAGGCGGGAAGATCCGAGGCTGCCTCGGAACCGTGTAAAATAGGTGAAGTTTGGGGGGGTTCGGATCTCAGAGAACCGAACCCGCTCATTTCTAGCCAGGTCATAGTATTCACATGTCACATTCTGATACTGATTTATCCATGGGTTCTATGCAAAATAACAGACTGACAGACTTCAAGCACATTGTGACCGAGTCACTCCTAGTCACTCCATTGAAATGAAAGAAGCACTAATTAGCTGAGAGCACCATTCCAAAACTCTCACTCAATTAACATTTCTATTGAATGACCAGAAGTGAGCAAGTCATGCCGCAGTATGGACAAGGGTTTGTTTTTTCCAAGATCCCTGGATGCCTACATGGAATGAAGAGTACTATACCTTATCCAAGTAATTTGTGAGTATTAAATTATGCACCAGAGGAACAGTTACACTGGAAACATTGTACCTGTCCTTATTTGATATTATCATTCAAGTCATAGTCTAAACAATTGCTACAATCTATGTTTTTATTTTATTGTTTTCAATGGATATATATTCATATCAATGAAATATTAGTGGGATATGATGTTTTAAATTAATCTAATTTTGAAATTCAATTAATCAGTTTTCATTGACTTGACAAATTGGTCAATAGACACTTCAACCCATTTCCAGAAAAAAATTTTTAATGTCTGGTACTGTGTATAGCACCAAGGTTTCCTCTGTCCCAACACCCCACACATGTGTCTCCACAAAGGGCACCATGTCAAAAATGGCAAAGATCAGGGGGAATCTGGTGCCCATTACCATGCCAAATGTTTGAAGACATTACAGGAAATGAAATAAAAAATAATTATATTCTAGAATAAAATGTTTGGTTTTCTATAGAGATGAGCGGATTCGGTTCTCCGAGATCCGAACCTCCCCGAACTTCACCTATTTTCCACGGTACCGAGGCAGCCTCGGATCTTGCCGCCTTGCTTGGTATACCTGAACGCGCCCGAACGTCATCATCCCACTGTCGGAATCTCGCGAGATTTGTATTCTATATAAAGAGACGCGCGTCGCCGCCATTTTCACTCGTGCATTGGAGATTGAACGGAGAGGACGTGGCTGCGTTCTCTCCCTGGAAAACTCCATAATCTGTGCTCAGTGTGCTGCAAATATCTGTGCTCAGTGTGCTGCAAATATCTGTGCTCAGTGTGCTGAAAATATCTGCGTTCTCTGCCTGAAAACACTCCATATCTGTACTCAGTGTGCTGCAAATATCTGTGCTCATTGTGCTTTATTGTGGGTACTGGGGACCACCAGTAAAATAGTAGAACAGTACAGTAGGCCATTACTGTATCCTGCAGCTCTGTGTCACTGCAAGTATCCATTCCATATATGTGCTGAATTTTCGTGAGCAGTATATATAGTATTACAGTGCAGCATTTTGGTGACCAACAGTATATAGTTATACTGTAGGCCATTGCTGTATCTTGCAGTTCTGTGTCACTGCAAGTATCCATTCCATATCTGTGCTGCATTTTTGTGAGCAGTATATATAGTATTACAGTGCAGCATTTTGGTGACCAACAGTATATAGTTGTACAGTAAACCATTGCTGTATCTTGCAGCTCTGTGTCACTGCAAGTATCCATTCCATATTTGTGCTGCATTCTTGTAAGCCGTATATATAGTATTACAGTGCAGCATTTTGGTGACCAACAGTATATAGTTGTACAGTAGGCCATTGCTGTATCTTGCAGCTCTGTGTCACTGCAAGTATCCATTCCATATCTGTGCTGCATTTTTGTGAGCAGTATATATAGTATTACAGTGCAGCATTTTGGTGACCAACAGTATATAGTTGTACAGTAGGCCATTGCTGTTTCTTGCAGCTCTTTGTCACTGCAAGTATCCATTCCATATCTGTGCTGCATTTTTGTGAGCAGTATATATAGTATTACAGTGCAGCATTTTGGTGACCAACAGTATATAGTTGTACAGTAGGCCATTGCTGTATCTTGCCGCTCTGTGTCACTGCAAGTATCCATTCCATATCTGTGATGCATTTTTGTGAGCAGTATATATAGTATTACAGTGCAGCATTTTGGTGACCAACAGTATATAGTTGTAGAGTATGCCATTGCTGTATCTTGCAGCTCTGTGTCACTGCAAGTATCCATTCCATATCTGTGCTGCATTTTTGTGAGCAGTATGTATAGTATTACAGTGCAGCATTTTGGTGACCAACAGTATATAGTTGTACAGTAGGCCATTGCTGTATCTTGCAGCTCTGTGTTACTGCAAGTATCCATTCCATATCTGTGCTGCATTTTTGTGAGCAGTATATATAGTATTACAGGACAGCATTTTGGTGACCAACAGTAAAAAGCGTTACAGTAGGCCATTGCTGTATCTTGCAGCTCTGTGTTACTGCAAGTATCCATTCCATATCTGTGCTGCATTTTTTGAGCAGTATATAGTATTACAGTGCACCATTTTGGTGACCAACAGTATATAGTTGTACAGTAGGCCATTGCTGTATCTTGCAGCTCTGTGTCACTGCAAGTATCCATTCCATATCTGTGCTGCATATTTGTGAGCAGTATGTATAGTATTACAGTGCAGCATTTTGGTGACCAACAGTATATAGTTGTACAGTAGGCCATTGCTGTATCTTTCAGCTCTTTGTCACTGCAAGTGTCTATTCCATATCTGTGCTGCATTTTAGTGAGCAGCATATATAGTATTACAGTGCAGCATTTTGGTGACCAAAAGTATATAGTTGTACAGTAGGCCATTGCTGTATCTTGCAGCTCTGTGTCACTGCAAGTATCCATTCCATATCTGTGCTGCATTTTTGTGAGCAGTATATATAGTATTACAGTCCAGCATTTTGGTGGCCAACAGTATATAGTTGTACAGTAGGCGCCATTGCTGTATCTTGCAGCTCTGTATCACTGCAAGTATCCATTCCATATCTGTGCTGCATTTTTGTGAGCAGTATATATAGTATTACAGTGCAGCATTTTTGTGACCAACAGTATATAGTTGTACAGTAGGTCATTGCTGTATCTTGCAGCTCTGTGTTACTGCAAGTATCCATTCCATATCTGTGCTGCATTTTTGTGAGCAGTATATATAGTATTACAGTGCAGCATTTTGGTGACCAACAGTATATAGTTGTACAGTAGCCCATTGCTGTATCTTGCAGCTCTGTGTCACTGCAAGTATCCATTCCATATTTGTGCTGCATTTTTGTGAGCAGTATATATAGTATTACAGTACAGCATTTTGGTGACCAACAGTATATAGTTGTACAGTAGGCCATTGCTGTATCTTGCAGCTCTGTGTCACTGCAAGTATCCATTCCATATCTGTGCTGCATTTTTGTGAGCAGTATTTATAATATCACAGTGCAGCATTTTGGTGACCAACAGTATATAGTTGTACAGTAGGCCATTGCTGTATCTTGCAGCTCTGTGTCACTGCAAGTATCCATTCCATATCTGTGCTGCATTTTTGTGAGCAGTATATAGTATTACAGTGCACCATTTTGGTGACCAACAGTTTATAGTTGTACAGTAGGCCATTGCTGTATCTTGCAGCTGTGTGTCACTGCAAGTATCCATTCCATATTTGTGCTGCATTTATGTGAGCATTATATATGGTATTACAGTGCAGCATTTTGGTGACCAACAGTATATAGTTGTACAGTAGGCCATTGCTGTATCCTGCAGCTCTGTGTCACTGCAATTATCCATTCCATATTTGTGCTGCATTTTTGTGAGCAGTATATATAGTATTACAGTGCAGCATTTTGGTGACCAACAGTATATAGTTGTACAGTAGGCCATTGCTGTATCTTGCAGCTCTGTGTCATTGCAAGTATCCATTCCATATCTGTGCTGCATTTTTGTGAGCAGTATTTATAATATTACAGTGCAGCATTTTGGTGACCAACAGTATATAGTTGTACAGTAGGTCATTGCTGTATCTTGCAGCTCTGTGTTACTGCAAGTATCCATTCCATATCTGTGCTGCATTTTTGTGAGCAGTATATATAGTATTACAGTACAGCATTTTAGTGACCAGCAGTATATAGTTGTACAGTAGGCCATTGCTGTATCTTGCAGCTATGTGTCACTGCAAGTATCCATTCCATATCTGTGCTGCATTTTTGTGAGCAGTATTTATAATATCACAGTGCAGCATTTTTGTGACCAACAGTATATAGTTGTACAGTAGGCCATTGCTGTATCTTGCAGCTCTGTGTCACTGTAAGTATCCATTCCATATCTGTGCTGCATTTTTGTGAGCAGTATATAGTATTACAGTGCACCATTTTGGTGACCAACAGTATATAGTTGTACAGTAGGCCATTGCTGTATCTTGCAGCTATGTGTCACTTTGAAAAGGGTTTTTTTTTTGCAAAGAAGCAAATATAAAGACTGTTTGGATGTCTTTCTGGTGCACACTTTTGATGAATTGATTTATGATGAGGATAGAGTATTGAAATATGAATATAAAGATAAAACTTAACTTTTATTTCATGTCAGACGATAAAAAAAGGGGAAGAGACAAACAAATTAGATAAATGATGCTGTGCATATCAGCAAGATAGATAAAAAAAGTATTAAATCACAATATGACAATATGTAACTCTTAATGTAAAGTAGGTGGCAGAAGGTTTGTCCGCACACCCACTGAAACAAGCGAGTATTGATGTTTGAATTGAATCAAAGCGAAATTTTTTTTAGTAAATCCTGTATTCTCTATTGATTTATGAGTTTTTATACTTGAGTATATTCATAAGAGAAAAACAGGAAAGACCGGCTTTAACGACTCCAGACTCCTTCTGATAGGTAACCCAGATATTCGTGCTGCAAAGACCAATGGCAGTAGAAATGCCGGTAAATGAAGGATATATACACAGGAGGTGTGTTCCTTGATACTACAGTACCCAGTATTCCCAGAGGGTCACCCTTTCTGGTACTGACCAGGCCCAATGCTGCTTAGCTTCCAAGATCGGACGGGATCGGGCATATCCAGCATGGTATGACTGTAGATAGTCAAGTATATACCTATCTGCGTATGGAAAAACCAATTGCTTAGTAGGTTTTGGGCTGGTCAGGAAAGGAATAGAGAAGATTACACCCAGATATTAAGTATTATCTAGGCACTGTGTCCCAAAATTTTGGGTGAGATAGTATGCAACCGGGTGCAGAGGGAATGTTCACATATGTATAGTATCAAACAAATAAAGCATAGGACAGCCAGTATCCTAATGTTGACACTGGTGCCGATTATTTTGCTCAAAGTATAGCATTCAAAATATAACCGTATTAACAGTGGGGGTTTGTGGGAAACCATGAGAAAGACACACATATATCTGTGAAGCCAAAGTCCTCAAAGAGGGCAGAACAAGTTCTGCATGCTCACTGTTTTCCACAATTTAATTGTGGTGATATCTATTAAGTATGTGAGAGTTTCCTTACTCATAAAGCAAAAAAAGGGGTTTACACAAAAATATATAATTATATATGCACATCTAAGTATTGTATTAATTGAAAGAATCAGTCACTAGTACTTAAAAGAATCAGTCAGTCTGAATTTAGACACAATCAAGATAAATAAATTGCTGACTGCTTTGCAGGAATAGTATATGTTACCACATAAAAAGCATAATGATACCCATAAAGTTCAGCACACAAGCAAAATACCACAGTATAATCATTGATCAATTTGCAATGAGCAATTATTTTCCACACACAACCCCATATTTGTCATCATTTATGCAATGCAGATTATGTGTGTAGACCTCCTGTGAATTTGTTCAGTTTCTCCAAAACACTGTCCTGATTTGGCTGTTTAAAGGGATAATGCATGCATTGCCATCTGTTTATAGATCTCTCAAATGGTTAAATACCTGAACTATATGAGGGAAATCTGGAGGGACAGCCACGGATTACTGTTTGGAGTCAGGGCTTGTTGCTATGGCAACCTATCCTGTCCGTGCCATAAGCACGGAACGGAGAATACTCATCCCCTGTGAGTGGTGGAACACAGAGGGATGAGGTGCCTGTCGCAAAATACAGGAGGTTGTGGTAAAGGGTACTTGCGGTGTGCTGTGAGGGAGTCCGCCCGCCGGAGCTCCGTGACGGAGATCCCGGAAGTCGAACGCCGGACCGGAAGTGACGCGCGTTTCGCTGGGAAGAGCTTGTTCACCTGATCGTCTGATTGTCTTACTTTATGAGTAAGGAAACTCTCACATACTTAATAGATATCACCACAATTAAATTGTGGAAAACAGTGAGCATGCAGAACTTGTTCTGCCCTCTTTGAGGACTTTGGCTTCACAGATATATGTGTGTCTTTCTCATGGTTTCCCACAAACCCCCACTGTTAATACGGTTATATTTTGAATGCTATACTTTGAGCAAAATAATCGGCACCAGTGTCAACATTAGGATACTGGCTGTCCTATGCTTTATTTGTTTGATACTATACATATGTGAACATTCCCTCTGCACCCGGTTGCATACTATCTCACCCAAAATTTTGGGACACAGTGCCTAGATAATACTTAATATCTGGGTTCAATCTTCTCTATTCCTTTCCTGACCAGCCCAAAACCTACTAAGCAATTGGTTTTTCCATACGCAGATAGGTATATACTTGACTATCTACAGTCATACCATGCTGGATATGCCCGATCCCGTCCGATCTTGGAAGCTAAGCAGCATTGGGCCTGGTCAGTACCAGAAAGGGTGACCCTCTGGGAATACTGGGTACTGTAGTATCAAGGAACACACCTCCTGTGTATATATCCTTCATTTACCGGCATTTCTACTGCCATTGGTCTTTGCAGCACGAATATCTGGGTTACCTATCAGAAGGAGTCCGGAGTCGTTAAAGCCGGTCTTTCCTGTTTTTCTCTTATGAATATACTCAAGTATAAAAACTCATAAATCAATAGAGAATACAGGATTTACTAAAAAATTTTTCGCTTTGATTCAATTTAAACATCAATACTCGCTTGTTTCAGTGGGTGTGCGGACAAACCTTCTGCCACCTACTTTACATTAAGAGTTACATATCGTCATATTGTGATTTAATACTTTTTTTATCTATCTTGCTGATATACACAGCATCATTTATCTAATTTGTTTGTCTCTTCCCCTTTTTTTATCGTCTGACATGAAATAAAAGTTAAGTTTTATCTTTATATTCATATTTCAATACTCTATCCTCATCATAAATCAATTCATCAAAAGTGTGTCTTTATATTTGCTTCTTTGCAAAAAATACCCTTTTTAAAGTTTGTTCTGAACTTATGTCCGGGAGCACCGCCAACCCCACACTACCTACAAAAGCCAGTCAGGCGAATTGGTAGTTTTATGTTGGTCATTAATATGATTTCTGCCTCCTACGGCAGATAAAAATTTGCTTATAAACTGTTATCACACAATTACAATCTGAACCAGTGCGGATTCCAAAACCCCAACCCATTACTAGCTATGTGTCACTGCAAGTATCCATTCCATATTTGTGCTGCATTTATGTGAGCATTATATAAAGTATTACAGTGCAGCATTTTGGTGACCAACAGTATATTGTTGTACAGTATGCCATTGCTGTATCTTGCAGCTCTGTGTCACTGCAATTATCCATTCCATATTTATGCTGCATTTTTGTCCGCAGTATATAGTATTACAGTGCACCATTTTGGTGACCAACAGTATATAGTTGTACAGTAGGCCATTGCTGTCTCTTGCAGCTCTGTGTCACTGCAAGTATCCATTCCATATTTGAGCTGCATTTATGTTAGCATTATATTTAGAATTAAAGTGCAGCATTTTGGTGACCAACAGTATATAGTTGTACAGTAGGCCATTGCTGTATTTTGCAGCTCTGTGTCACTGCAATTATCCATTCCATATTTGTGCTGCATTTTTGTGAGCAGTATATATATTATTACAGTACAGCATTTTGGTGACCAACAGTATATAGTTGTACAGTAGGCCATTGCTGTATCTTGCAGCTCTGTGTCACTGCAAGTATCCATTCCATATCTGTGCTGCATTTTTGTGAGCAGTATATAGTATTACAGTGCACCATTTTGGTGACCAACAGTATATAGTTGTACAGTAGGCCATTGCTGTATCTTGCAGCTATGTGTCACTTTGAAAAGGGTTTTTTTTGCAAAGAAGCAAATATAAAGACTGTTTGGATGTCTTTCTGGGGCACACTTTTGATGAATTGATTTATGATGAGGATAGAGTATTGAAATATGAATATAAAGATAAAACTTAACTTTTATTTCATGTCAGACGATAAAAAAAGGGGAAGAGACAAACATATTAGATAAATGATGCTGTGTATATCAGCAAGATAGATAAAAAAAGTATTAAATCACAATATGACGATATGTAACTCTTAATGTAAAGTAGGTGGCAGAAGGTTTGTCCGCACACCCACTGAAACAAGCGAGTATTGATGTTTGAATTGAATCAAAGCGAAAAAAATTTTAGTAAATCCTGTATTCTCTATTGATTTATGAGTTTTTATACTTGAGTATATTCATAAGAGAAAAACAGGAAAGACCGGCTTTAACGACTCCGGACTCCTTCTGATAGGTAACCCAGATATTCGTGCTGCAAAGACCAATGGCAGTAGAAATGCCGGTAAATGAAGGATATATACACAGGAGGTGTGTTCCTTGATACTACAGTGCCCAGTATTCCCAGAGGGTCACCCTTTCTGGTACTGACCAGGCCCAATGCTGCTTAGCTTCCAAGATCGGACGGGATCGGGCATATCCAGCATGGTATGACTGTAGATAGGCAAGTATATACCTATCTGCGTATGGAAAAACCAATTGCTTAGTAGGTTTTGGGCTGGTCAGGAAAGGAATAGAGAAGATTGAACCCAGATATTAAGTATTATCTAGGCACTGTGTTCCAAAATTTTGGGTGAGATAGTATGCAACCGGGTGCAGAGGGAATGTTCACATATGTATAGTATCAAACAAATAAAGCATAGGACAGCCAGTATCCTAATGTTGACACTGGTGCCGATTATTTTGCTCAAAGTATAGCATTCAAAATATAACCGTATTAACAGTGGGGGTTTGTGGGAAACCATGAGAAAGACACACATATATCTGTGAAGCCAAAGTCCTCAAAGAGGGCAGAACAAGTTCTGCATGCTCACTGTTTTCCACAATTTAATTGTGGTGATATCTATTAAGTATGTGAGAGTTTCCTTACTCATAAAGCAAAAAAAGGGGTTTACACAAAAATATATAATTATATATGCACATCTAAGTATTGTATTAATTGAAAGAATCAGTCACTAGTACTTAAAAGAATCAGTCAGTCTGAATTTAGACACAATCAAGATAAATAAATTGCTGACTGCTTTGCAGGAATAGTATATGTTACCACATAAAAAGCATAATGATACCCATAAAGTTCAGCACACAAGCAAAATACCACAGTATAATCATTGATCAATTTGCAATGAGCAATTATTTTCCACACACAACCCCATATTTGTCATCATTTATGCAATGCAGATTATGTGTGTAGACCTCCTGTGAATTTGTTCAGTTTCTCCAAAACACTGTCCTGATTTGGCTGTTTAAAGGGATAATGCATGCATTGCCATCTGTTTATAGATCTCTCAAATGGTTAAATACCTGAACTATATGAGGGAAATCTGGAGGGACAGCCACGGATTACTGTTTGGAGTCAGGGCTTGTTGCTATGGCAACCTATCCTGTCCGTGCCATAAGCACGGAACGGAGAATACTCATCCCCTGTGAGTGGTGGAACACAGAGGGATGAGGTGCCTGTCGCAAAATACAGGAGGTTGTGGTAAAGGGTACTTGCGGTGTGCTGTGAGGGAGTCCGCCCGCCGGAGCTCCGTGACGGAGATCCCGGAAGTCGAACGCCGGACCGGAAGTGACGCGCGTTTCGCTGGGAAGAGCTTGTTCACCTGATCGTCTGATTGTCTTACTTTATGAGTAAGGAAACTCTCACATACTTAATAGATATCACCACAATTAAATTGTGGAAAACAGTGAGCATGCAGAACTTGTTCTGCCCTCTTTGAGGACTTTGGCTTCACAGATATATGTGTGTCTTTCTCATGGTTTCCCACAAACCCCCACTGTTAATACGGTTATATTTTGAATGCTATACTTTGAGCAAAATAATCGGCACCAGTGTCAACATTAGGATACTGGCTGTCCTATGCTTTATTTGTTTGATACTATACATATGTGAAAATTCCCTCTGCACCCGGTTGCATACTATCTCACCCAAAATTTTGGGACACAGTGCCTAGATAATACTTAATATCTGGGTTCAATCTTCTCTATTCCTTTCCTGACCAGCCCAAAACCTACTAAGCAATTGGTTTTTCCATACGCAGATAGGTATATACTTGACTATCTACAGTCATACCATGCTGGATATGCCCGATCCCGTCCGATCTTGGAAGCTAAGCAGCATTGGGCCTGGTCAGTACCAGAAAGGGTGACCCTCTGGGAATACTGGGTACTGTAGTATCAAGGAACACACCTCCTGTGTATATATCCTTCATTTACCGGCATTTCTACTGCCATTGTTCTTTGCAGAACGAATATCTGGGTTACCTATCAGAAGGAGTCCGGAGTCGTTAAAGCCGGTCTTTCCTGTTTTTCTCTTATGAATATACTCAAGTATAAAAACTCATAAATCAATAGAGAATACAGGATTTACTAAAAATTTTTTCGCTTTGATTCAATTTAAACATCAATACTCGCTTGTTTCAGTGGGTGTGCGGACAAACCTTCTGCCACCTACTTTACATTAAGAGTTACATATCGTCATATTGTGATTTAATACTTTTTTTTTATCTATCTTGCTGATATACACAGCATAATTTATCTAATTTGTTTGTCTCTTCCCCTTTTTTATCGTCTGACATGAAATAAAAGTTAAGTTTTATCTTTATATTCATATTTCAATACTCTATCCTCATCATAAATCAATTCATCAAAAGTGTGTCTTTATATTTGCTTCTTTGCAAAAAATACCCTTTTTAAAGTTTGTTCTGAACTTATGTCCGGGAGCACCGCCAACCCCACACTACCTACAAAAGCCAGTCAGGCGAATTGGTAGTTTTATGTTGGTCATTAATATGATTTCTGCCTCCTACGGCAGATAAAAATTTGCTTATAAACTGTTATCACACAATTACAATCTGAACCAGTGCGGATTCCAAAACCCCAACCCATTACTAGCTATGTGTCACTGCAAGTATCCATTCCATATTTGTGCTGCATTTATGTGAGCATTATATAAAGTATTACAGTGCAGCATTTTGGTGACCAACAGTATATTGTTGTACAGTAGGCCATTGCTGTATCTTGCAGCTCTGTGTCACTGCAATTATCCATTCCATATTTATGCTGAATTTTTGTCAGCAGTATATAGTATTACAGTGCACCATTTTGGTGACCAACAGTATATAGTTGTACAGTAGGCCATTGCTGTCTCTTGCAGCTCTGTGTCACTGCAAGTATCCATTCCATATTTGAGCTGCATTTATGTGAGCATTATATATAGAATTAAAGTGCAGCATTTTGGTGACCAACAGTATATAGTTGTACAGTAGGCCATTGCTGTATTTTGCAGCTCTGTGTCACTGCAATTATCCATTCCATATTTGTGCTGCATTTTTGTGAGCAGTATATATATTATTACAGTACAGCATTTTGGTGACCAACAGTATATAGTTGTACAGTAGGCCATTGCTGTATCTTGCAGCTCTGTGTCATTGCAAGTATCCATTCCATATCTGTGCTGCATTTTTGTGAGCAGTATTTATAATATTACAGTGCAGCATTTTGGTGACCAACAGTATATAGTTGTACAGTAGGTCATTGCTGTATCTTGCAGCTCTGTGTTACTGCAAGTATCCATTCCATATCTGTGCTGCATTTTTGTGAGCAGTATATATAGTATTACAGGACAGCATTTTGGTGACCAACAGTATATAGTTGTACAGTAGGCCATTGCTGTATCTTGCAGCTCTGTGTCACTGCAAGTATCCATTCCATATCTGTGCTGCATTTTTGTGAGCAGTATTTATAATATCACAGTGCAGCATTTTTGTGACCAACAGTATATAGTTGTACAGTAGGCCATTGCTGTATCTTGCAGCTCTGTGTCACTGCAAGTATCCATTCCATATCTGTGCTGCATTTTTGTGAGCAGTATATAGTATTACAGTGCACCATTTTGGTGACCAACAGTATATAGTTAAACAGTAGGCCATTGCTGTATCTTGCAGCTCTGTGTCACTGCAAGTATCCATTCCATATTTGTGCTGCATTTATGTGAGCATTATATATAGTATTACAGTTCAGCATTTTGGTGACCAACAGTATATCGTTGTACAGTAGGCCATTGCTGTATCGTGCAGCTCTGTGTCACTGCAAGTATCCATTCCATATTTGTGCTGCATTTATGTGAGCAGTATATATAGTAATACAGTACAGCATTTTGGTGACCAACAGTATATAGTTGTACAGTAGGTCATTGCTGTATCTTGCAGCTCTGTGTCACTGCAAGTATCCATTCCATATCTCTGCTGCATTTTTTTGAGCAGTATATATAATATTACAGTGCAGCATTTTGGTGACCAACAGTATATAGTTGTACAGTAGGCCATTGCTGTATCTTGCAGCTCTGTGTCACTGCAAGTATCCATTCCATATTTGTGCTGCATTTTTGTGAGCATTATATATAGTATTACAGTGCAGCATTTTGGTGACCAACAGTATATAGTTGCACAGTAGGCCATTGCTGTATCTTGCAGCTCTTTGTCACTGCAAGTATCCATTCCATATCTGTGCTGCATTTTTGTGAGCAGTATATACAGTATTAACATACAGCATTTTGGTGACCAACAGTATACATATATTGTACCGTACAGTAGGCCATTGCTATTAATATATTACTGCCATATAATTCCACACATTAAAAAATGGAGAACAAAAATGTGGAGGGTAAAATAGGGAAAGGTCAAGATCCACTTCCACCTTGTGCTTAAGCTGCTGCCACTAGTCATGGCCGAGATGATGAAATGCCATCAACGTCGTCTGCCAAGGCCGATGCCCAATGTCATAGTAGAGAGCATGTAAAATCCAAAAAACTAAAGTTCAGTTTAATGACCCAAAAATCTAAATTAAAAGCGTCTGAGGAGAAGCGTAATCTTGCCAATATGCCATTTACGACACGGAGTGGCAAGGAACGGCTGAGGCCCTGGCCTTTGTTCATGGCTACTGGTTCAGCTTCACATGAGGATGGAAGCACTCATCCTCCTGCTAGAAAAATGAAAAGACTTAAACTGGCAAAAGCACAACAAAGAACTGTGCGTTCTTCTTAATCACAAATCCCCAAGGAGAGTCCAATTGTGTCGGTTGCGATGCCTGACCTTCCCAACACTGGACGGGAAGAGGTGGCGCCTTCCACCAATTGCACGCCCCCTGCAAGTGCTGGAAGGAGCACCCGCAGTCCAGTTCCTGATAGTCAAATTGAAGATGTCACTGTTGAAGTACACCAGGATGAGGATATGGGTGTTGCCTGCGCTGGGGAGGAAATTGACAAGGAGGATTCTGATGGTGAGGTGGTTAGTTTAAGTCAGGCACCCGGGAAGACACCTGTTGTCCGTGGGACGAATATGGCCATTGACATGCCTGGTCAAAATACAAAAAAAATCACCTCTTCAGTGTGGAATTATTTCAACACAAATTCGGACAACAGGTGTCAAGCCGTGTGTTGCCTTTGTCAAGCTGTAATAAGTAGGGGTAAGGACGTTAACCACCTAGGAACATCCTCCCTTATACGTCACCTGGACCGCATTCATCAGAAGTCAGTGACAAGTTCAAAAACTTTGGATGACAGCGGAAGCAGTCCACTAACCACTAAATCCCTTCCTCTTGTAACCAAGCTCCTGCAAACCACACCACCAACTCCCTCAGTGTCAATTTCCACCTTACACAGGAAAGCCAATAGTCCTGCAGGCCATGTCACTGGCAAGTCTGACGAGTCCTCTCCTAACTGGGATTCCTCCGATGGATCCTTGAGTGTAACGCCTACTGCTGCTGGCGCTGCTGTTGTTGCTGCTGGGAGTTGATCGTCATCCCAGAGGGGAAGTCGGAAGACCACTTGTACTACTTCCAGTAAGCAACTGACTGTCCAACAGTCCTTTGCGAGGAAGATGAAATATCACAGCAGTCATCCTGCTGCAAAGCGGATAACTCAGGTCTTGGCAGCTGTGTTGGTGTTAAACGTGTGTCTGGTATCCACCGTTAATTCACAGGAAATTAGAGAATTGCTTGAGGTAGTGTGTCCCTGGTACCAAATACCATCTAGGTTCCAATTCTCTAGGCAGGCGATACCGAAAATGTACACAGATGTCAGAAAAGGAGTCACCAATGTCCTAAAAAATGCAGTTGTACCTAATGTCCACTTAACCATGGACATGTGGACAAGTCGAGCAGGGCAGACTCAGGACTATATGACTGTGACAGCCCACTGGATAGATGCATTGCCTCCCGCAGCAAGAACAGCAGTGGCGGCACCAGTAGCAGCATCTCGCAAATGCCAACTCATTCCTAGGCAGGCTACGCTTTGTATCACCGCTTCCTATAAGAGGCACACAGCTGACAACCTCTTACGGAAACTGAGGAACATCATCGCAGAATGGCTTACCCCAATTGGACTCTCCTGGGGATTTGTGACATCGGACAACACCACCAATATTGTACATGCATTACATGTGGGCAAATTCCAGCACGTCCCATGTTTTGTACATACATTGAATTTGGTGGTGCAGATTTTTTTTTTAAACGACAGGGGCGTGCAAGAGATGCTGTCGGTGGCCCGAAGAATTGCGGACCAATTTCGGCATTCAGCCACCGCGTACCGAAGACTGGAGCACCAGCAAATACTCCTGAACCTGCCCCGCCATCATCTGAAGCAAGAGTTGGTAACGAGGTGGAATTCAACCCTCTATATGCTTCAGAGGATGGAAGAGCAGCAAAAGGCCATTCAAGCCTATACATCTGCCTATGATATAGGCAAAGGAGGGGGAATGCACCTGACTCAAGCGCAGTGGAGAATGATTTCAACATTGTGCAAGGTTCTGCAACCCTTTGAACTTGCCACACGTGAAGTCAGTTCAGAAACTGCCAGCCTGAGTCAGGTCATTCCCCTCATCAGGCTTTTGCAGAAGCAGCTGGAGAGATTGAAGGAGGAGCTAAATTGGAGCGATTCCGCTAGGCATGTGGGACTTGTGGGTGGAGCCCTTAATTCACTTAACCAGTAATCACGGGTGGTCAATCTGTTGAAATCAGAGCACTACATTTTGGCCACCGTGCTCGATCCTAGGTTTAAAGCCTATGTTGTATATCTCTTTCCGGCAGACACAAGTCTGCACATGTTCAAAGACCTGCTGGTGAGACACTTGTCAAGTCAAGCGGAACGTGATTCGTCAACAGCTCCTCCTTCACATTCTCCCGCAACTGGGGCTGCGAGGAAAAGGCTAAGAATTCCGAGCCCACCCGCTGGCGGTGATGCAGGGCAGTCTGGAGCGAGTGCTAACATCTGGTCCAGACTGAAGGACCTGCCAACAATTACTGACATGTCGTCTACTGTCACTGCATATGATTCTGTCACCATTGAAAGAATGGTGGAGGATTATATGAGTGACCGCATCCAAGTAGGCACGTCAGACAGTCCGTACGTATACTGGCAGGAAAAAGAGGCAATTTGGAGGCCCTTGCACAAACTGGCTTTATTTTACCTAAGTTCCCCCCCCCCCCCCCCCTCCAGTGTGTACTCCGAAAGAGTGTTTAGTGCAGCCGGTCACCTTGTCAGCAATTGGCGTACGAGGTTACTTCCAGAAAATGTGGAGAAGATGTATAATCAATTCCTCCGTGGAGACATTCACCAGCAATTGCCTCCAGAAAGTACACAGGGACCTGAGATGGTGGACGCCAGTGGGGATGAATTAATAATACTCTGTGAGGAGGGGGATGTACACAGTGAAAGGGGTGATGAATCAGACGATGAGGAGGAGGTGGACATCTTGCCTCTGTAGAGCCAGTTTGTGCAAGGAGAGATTGATTGCTTCTTTTTTGGTGGGGGCCCAAACCAACCAGTCATTTCAGCCACGTGCATGTGGCAGACCCTGTCGCTGAAATGATGGGTTTGTTAAAGTGTGCATGTCCTGTTTATACAACATAAGGGTGGGTGGGAGGGCCCAAGGACAATTCCATCTTGCACCGCTTTTTTATTTATCTCTGCATTATGTGATGTTTGATGCTAATTTTTTTTAAGTGCCATCCTGTCTGACACCGCGGTGCCACTCCTAGATGGGCCAGGTGTTTGTGACGCCCATCCAGCGAACTTGGTGCAAATTTTAGGACTAAAAATAATATTGTGAGGTGTGAGGTGTTCAGAATAAACTGGAAATGAGTGGACATTATGGTTATTGAGGTTAATAATACTATGGGATCAAAATTACCCCCAAATTCTATGATTTAAGCTGTTTTTGAGGGGTTTTTGGAAAAAAAACACTCAAATCCAAAACACACCCGAATCCGACAAAAAATTTTCAGGGAGGTTTTGGCAAAACGCGTCGGAATCCAAAACAGGGCCGCAGAACCAAATCCAAAACCAAAATACAAAACCCGAAAAATTTTCGGTGCACATCTTTAGTATTCTGTAGATTAAAACAATATATTTGAAATAAAAAGATGTCTCAAATATAAGTAGTTATTGTCCAATTTAAGTATATATAAGCAATATACTATCATTTCAATGTTTTTAGTCTATGGATTTACCTGTATACCAAGTACCAATACTAAGATATAAAACGTAAATGTTTCATTAGTAAGTGTTGAGTAATGAACCATATTGTAAACTAATTTTTCTTTTTGTGTATTTTAAATTATTTTATTGAAATTTCAATGATGTCTTTGAGTGTATAGTTGAAATGATATAGGATTATATATCCACAACAAATCATTTAGAATCCACATGGATGAAGGTTTATAAAGCAATTATTTCAACACCACCAGAAACCAGCAAACAACCAGAAAATCTAGATAGAAACCCTGCTTTTTTATTCTGTTATTATCCTGGACCTTACACCATTTGTTGTGCTCTTTTGGATAAAATCTATATTGTTGAAGTCAAAAATATTACATACACACAACATACAAACTCCAAACAGAGAGGTCTCTGTTCATGCGCATACACGCAGCATTTTGCGCATATACGGTAGCATACGCAGTCACACAAACAAGCCACAAATATATATTCAACACATATTTCATACAACACATAAATTACACATAGACAAAACATGTCAAGCACCAGGCGTTATAATTTATTTATATAAAAGAGTGTAACATCAGATATATATGTATTATTGGAATGGAACAAGTTAATTATATCATGCTTAGTGACAAAATGATCAAGAGAATGTGTGGATTAATTCGATATTTATGGGTAAATTGTAACACTTTGCAACGATTAGTTATGACCAAATGTATGAATACAAAGGACTTTCTGAGACTTGAAACTGGCCTCACAGCATGGCCTTTGGGGCAGACACATGTGCCAGCAACATAGGACAAAATCCCTTACTCTGACCTATGAGCCATTGAGTTCTTGAGAGGTCTGGCCTCTGGACCAATGGAAGGAGACCGAAACCAACAGACTGTTAACTTCCACTGTTTGATACAGGCAGTTTTTAGGACTTAGAGAGTTAGTTGCTGTTGCTTGCTGAGAGGGAGAAATGAAGGAAATGTTCTATGGGAAAGTGTAATGTGTCATGGCTGTAACTGATTCTTATGTAACTGCAACTGTTTCTTTTATAACTGCAACTCTGTATCTATACTGTACATATGTTATATTGTATGCATAACCTTTTAATATCAAATATATACATCTCTGAGCATTGGACCTCAGTAATACCATGTGTGTGGCTGCTTGCTTTCTCTTAAGGGATATAGTGCTGCAACATTCAGCGCACTTTTATTGTATATGGTAATAAGATGCGCCTTGCGTCCGCAGTATATATTAACGCTGGCATTTTAAATATTTATTAGAAATAATGGAAATTCACGCTATGGGGAATAGGAGAGAATTAAGTGCCAATCCAGTGATTGGTGAGATAGGCTGTGATAGTACTTTGCATTGAATACATGTATTACAAACATCAAGTTTTCTTTTGCAGCTAGTATGATTTGTAAATATTAAAAATGATCCCACATTTTCTGGAGTAGATGACAAATATTACAGGAATAACCATATATGCTATTTCGGTTTAAGTCATCTCTCTGGGTACCATCGAGATACGGATTCTGAGTTGGAAGCAAAGCGAATAGAGCAAGCAATTTTTTATTTGGAACAAACCATGTTGTAATTCAAGGGGTGCACATACAACTGTTTATTTTGGATGCTGGCTGATTTTTCATGTACAGCAGCCCATAAATGCTTGACAGCTTTATTTTTATACTGCAAGTTAGATTTGAGTTTGTACGCACCACTCTCACATCTGACTCTCTCTACATATTATAGATCTGCCCCACCTGAAGTGCAACATTGATTTACAAAGGCACAAAGTTATTTGTCCTTTTGTTATTTATTCCAACCCAGAATCAGCTCCCAAGTCTATCAAGGAGTCTTTTAATAGTCTCACAAGAAGAGACTATTCTTTTCAACCTCAAGAGTTGTTGTGTATCATAGTTGTCCATCACAGTACATTGTTTTAAATCTGTAAGACATAAAATAATGTGTATCACACCAAAATTCTATATTTATGTTTTATTTAAATAGTTGCAGAATTTTTATGGAACCAGTAACGCATCTCTCTCAGAGTCGAAAACAGTGGCAATTTTAGCTATGGGATACAGAACTGCAGCCCTCATTAAAATCTACCACCTCAGCTCATTGAGTCAGATGCAGTCTGTGAGACTGCATTGGTTGCACTGTGACTGGCAGTGACTTCCCATTGGAAGTCCTACCTGCCAGTCACACGCAGGACAGTCAGTCCAATTCAGAGGTGTTTCCTCCCTCTGCCAGTCCGATTAGTAGAAATATGGCTTACTGTAAGAAGCCACTCCATGCCTTTAAGTCCTAGCTGGCTTTAGCTGATGCAATCTCCACATGTACCAATCCTGTCATCTGACAGACCCTTTGTACAGGTGCCGGGACCCAGTTGGTGGCAGGGACTTGGCAGCATGGCCAGCGGTAGCCCCCCTCCTCCATCCAGATAGTAGCTGCCGCTGGTTGTTTGTAAAGAAATGTTACATGGAAATTAACCTAAAAATATCTCTACATGTGTAATAAACACAGCCCATGTTTTGTAAGGCTATGTACACATTGTTTTTTTATATCATTGGGATTACATAAGACTTACAACGTAACATCCTAAACATGACTGTCTTTTCACATGCTACTGCCGTGTAATTAGGCTGCATCAATCAAAGTTATTTGGAGACATGTCTTCTGTTTGTGTTAAAAATAATCTGTTGTGGCATTCCTCTATATCAGAGATTTTCAACCTTTTACAACTCGCGGCACACTGAACAACATTAAATATTGCCAAGGCACATTCAAATATAATGGTGATGCATGGTGCAGCTGCGTGTCCTAGGATGTCATGTCGCAGCTTCTCCATAGGTAACGCCTGAGCCACATCTGAGAAAGCCAGAAGAGCCCAACACTGCCCGGGCCCAAACTTAGAACTGGCTCTGCAACCACTAATCCCACCAGTATTGAATGTTCCAGGGACTCAGTAGCGGCAAAACACTGACGGGCCTGGCTGTGCTTCTATGGCGGCACACCTGGAGACTGCTCAGGGCACACTAGTGCCCTGATTAAACACTGGTGTTTGATTAAACACTGGTATCTCTAATATACGGTTTATTCAGTTATTCCATGCATACTGTAAGAAAACATTAATATCCATAGCAGATGTGTACTCCGCAGACTGAACAGGGATATCTCTGTCAGCTAATTCCATAGAAGTGCACTGCTTGTGAGTTAGCCAGTTACCGTACAGATCAGTGGTTCCCAAACTTTTTTGAATCACGGCACCCTAGAGTATCAAAATGGTTTTCACGTCACCCCAGGCTAAAAGTTTCTTATTGAGAAATTTCGAAAGAAGTATTACATTAAGTGAATTGTGTTTATATATCATCCTTAAGTTCAACTGTGTGGTGAGAGACAGGATTTGCTTCGGTTTGTCCACATATTTTATGATTGGCAGCCACCAGCACTGGTTTTGCCTATTACATTGACCATAAATAATTTGAATTGTTTCTGGACCACCAATCCAAGGCACCCCTGCAAGTGCACTGAGGCACCCCAGGGTGCTACGACACACAGTTTGAGAACCACTGGTGTAGATGCACCACAAATCTGTCTGATTATGCTATATTTACATCAGGGAGAGCTGTGCATGAAATATGGATCTTAGATGAAGTTAAAAGTTATCCAAGGATACATTAAGTCAAAGTACAATGCCTACATTCAAGTTTTTGTTTCTTGACAGGATAATGAAGGGAGGTGGAAACAGTTACAGAGATCATTAAATTGGAGTTACTATGGAAGCAGGAATTTAGAGATAAGAAAAAAAAAGATGAAAAAGTAGAACTGGTCAGATGTCACCTGTCCCATGTGCATAGTCACTCCTTTAATCCACAAAAATAAATGGTCCTTATGTGAAAATAGGCACATTGCTTAGGCTACATGTATATGACATTTGCTTTTATGGTGTGATAAATAGAATGGAAACTGATAGCAACACGGCACAAATGCAAAACCAATCCATATCCACAACAAATGGATGAAAAAAGTGTGTATTGTAGGTATTTTATGTACAATAATAGCATACCCTTCAATACCACCATTTCCATTAAGTACAAAATGCTCTGTTTCTGGACTTCCTTGCCAGTGGCAGATGTAGAGGTGGGGCTGCAGCACAGTCCAAAATTCAAATAGATGAGCCACACCAACTGCCAGTGAGTCTTGGACGGCGATGTTTTGCAGTGTTTGGGGTGGCAGTTGGTGTGGTTCAACTATTTGGCTCACTGCTGCAACTGCCACTGGCAAGTATGTCCAGTAACAGAGTATTTTGTTCCTAATGGAATGGGTCATGTTGGAGGGTATATAATAGCATAGTCTATGTCACAGGTTCTCAAACTCAGTCTTCAGGACCCCACACAGTTCATGTTTTCCAGGTCACCTGTGGATTTTTAAAATGTGATAGTTGGTGATACACAGTGCACCTGCTGGGTGACAATGAAAACCTGAACTGTTTGGGGAACTGAGGACCGAGTTTGAGAACCACTGTTCTATGTGAATTAAGGGCCTTATTTAGACTTGGATGCAGATGTACATTTATATGCAGCAGCTGCATCCAGAGAGTCTGCACACACGCACCTGCTGTAATGATATGATCGCATCCCGGAATATGCGATCGCATCATGATTGACAACTCTGTGCATGAAGGGGGTTCTGCAGCATTTGGTGAGCATGGCGCAGACAATGCAGGCATGTCTGGACCATTTTTAAAATGGCTCCATGATGTCACACGCAGCTGCTCTGAGAAACAAATGGCGCCAAATTGTGAACATTTCGTGGGGTGATGCAACACACATGCTTGGTGGCCTTACCCTGTGCTGGTTGGCCCCCCAGCATGTGATCTGAGTCCATCTCTGAATAGACCCCTAAGACCTTAATGAATTGTTATTGTCATGTTTAAATACAGAAAGGATGATCACAAATTATATGTGATCTAAGGTGTGGTGATTACCTGCAGGAATAATCACCAATAATGTTTTCAGGTGACTGTATACGGCACATGTGGCAGTTCTTAAATTAGCGTAGTTGTGGAATTGGCCAGCAGCGTCGTCACAGTTATGCATCCATATTGACAGATCAGGGGCTCTTAATCACCTCCAAAAAAAATATTGGTTTGAAACAGTTTCATACAATGACAATGGTATTCAAAGTCTTTGTTGTAGGTTCTGTAGGCCCGCTTGACTCATCAACCCGACATAAACAATGTCCTAGCTTCAGTATTGATGTAGTCCTAGTTCCTCCCACTTATCACATTTCTACTTCTTGTCTTTGTCAATGTCAACATCACACAGCACTGTGAGATAGAGGATTCTGTGCAAGTCTACTTAGATTTGATACTTCTAACCAAGAGGCGCGCAGTATACCCCTGTTTTTTACCAAGAACCACCACAAGGAAATAAGTTCAGAGCCTACAGGAAGCACCGGAGTACCAACAAGGCAGTACAGGTGGCCACTTTACGTGCATCTCAGAATCTGTCCGTTGATATACCCTTCACTAATCAGTAAATTCCACCGCAAATATTCATTGCAGTATACTTACCCATGCTTACTATTCTAGAAGGAGTCCGGAGTTGTAAAAGCCGGTTTTTCTTGCTTCTCTCTTATGGATGTACTGGTGTATAACAATTCATAAGTTGATAGAGAAAACAAGAATTTTCAAACTTTCACTTTGATTAACGTTGAATATCAATACTCGCTTAAAATCCAGTGGGTGTGCAGACAAACTTTCTGCCACCTACTTCACATCAAGTGAGTCACATATCGTCATATTGTTATTTAATACTTTTTTAATCATTTTTGCTGATATACACAGCAACATTCTTGTATATTGTTTTTTCGTCTGTTTAGAATAATAAAAGTTACGTTTTATCCTTACACTCACATTGTACAAATATCATAATTTCATCAGTAAGTCAATTTATACAAAGTGTGCCCCAGAGAGACACAAAAACAGTCTTTCTTTTGCTTCTCTGCAAAAAAAACCTTCAATAGTTTACTCTACATTAAGCAAGGAATAAAGGCCCTCATTCCGAGTTGTTCGCTCGTTGCTGAGTTTCGCTATATTGCGATTAGTCGCTTACTGCGCATGCGCAAGGTTCGCAGAGCGCATGCGCTTAGTTATTTTACTCAAAAGTTAGGTATTTTACTCACGGCATAACGAGGATTTTTCATCCAGCGGAAACTGGCCGTTTTATGGGAGTGTGCGAAAAAACGCTGGCGTTTCTGGGAAAAATGCGGGAGTGTCTGAAGAAATGGGGGAGTGTCTGGGCGAACGCTGGGTGTGTTTGTGACGTCAACCAGGAAAGAAACTGACTGAACTGATCGCAATGGCTGAGTAAGTCTGGAGCTACTCAGAAACTGCTAAGAATATTCTATTCGCAAATCTGCTAATCTTTCGTTCGCAATTCTGCTATGCTAAGATACACTCCCAGAGGGCGGCGGCTTAGTGTGTGAAATGCTGCTAAAAGCAGCTAGAGAGCGAACAACTCGGAATAAGGGCCAAAGTGGGGATACAAAGTAGGCTATAACACTACAACTATTGGAACCTCTCCAACATGTAATTACAAGCAGGGCATCATTGACCAGAACAAAGTTTTGGGCAGGAACATTAATGGACAAAATGGATAGAAAGCATAGAAAGTTATGCAAAGAGGGATTGTGGTTTATGGACATAGGGCCTAATTCTGACCCCGTCGCTACTGTGCAAAAATTGCTATGAAGCTACTCTTGCACATCTGTACATGTGAGTACACTGGTACACGCATGTGCAAGGTCCTAAACTGCGTTCTCTTCAGAATGTAGTTTAAGACCTGGAGAGAGGCCGGAACGGGGCATTGATGCTCCGTTTAAGGGGCATGGTCCGAAAATGGTGGCGTGTCTGGAACATTGCTGGAGTGGGTCGTGGCATCTGCACGACGTCACAGCTGATGTGACCCAAAACATGGGTGGTAGCCGTCTGTCTTCACAGTTCGGCTACGCAGGCAGAGGGCTATTTGAAACATGCAAAAGCATCACCGCCGTGCAATGCTTTTGCATGTCTGTGGTGGAGGTGGCAGAACCCGGCATGCGGGGCAGACTTGCCCTGTACTGGGTGTCCCTCCGCATTTCAAAGAATTTGATCATAGATGTGCGTTTTTTCCGCATATTCTCCAATCAGGTCTGAATACCCCCATATTCAAGAAAGAAATATTTACCAAGAGTTATAGTAATGACTTTTGATAGTTAGATATCCCAAGGCCTAGAATTAGAGTCATATCTATAACAGGGACCTTTACCTCAAACTGTGCACCTCAAACAGACACACTCGGCCATCCAGAACCTTCACTCACTTATCTTTTGTTGGATGTGCATTATCTCCAGGTTTCCAGAGATGTTTTCAGAAAGGTAGCGACAGTACAGGAACTCTGGCTCTGTGTCAGGGTCTTTGCTACCTTCTGCACATGTACCATCTTTCCAAAAACATTGATGCAAAGCTCCAGTAGCATAGCTGCCAGTATCAAAAGTTGTTAAAAAGACAAAGGGTTCTTTATCAGTGTCCAATGATCTCTCACTTCCATATTTTAACCGATGTTCAGCTCGAGAGAGACATTTCTCAATTAAATCTGGGTGATACCCTCTATCCAAAAATCGATGCTGCATCTCAATTGATTGCAGCCTTAATATCCCCTCATACGAGTTATTTATCATTACTCTAATAAATTGTGAGAATAACTCGGATGTGGGGATATTAAGGTTCCAATTAATTGAGATGCAGAATCGATGTTTGGATGCAACTAGAGCTGCCATTAAGAAAAATTGGGGTATTGTGGCAACTGATAATATACTAAGTAAGTCCCTCCCTAAGAAGCCTCTTGTTGCTTATAGAAGGGACCCTAATCTGCGTAATATTCTCATGCGACCTGATATGTCTACCAGTAAGGAGAAAGAGCATTGGCTACCCTCTGCAAAGATGGGTTGTTTTAGATGTCCAGATTGCACAACCTGCAGGAGTATGAATACAGGTAGCACCTTTCCCATCCACAAAGTGGTCAGAGAATTGCTATTAGACATCGGTTGACTTGCACATCTGACTTTGTCGTGTATATACTTTTATGCCCCTGTTCGTTGGTATACTTGGGCAAAACATTAAGACCTTTTCATGAGCGTATATCCAATCATTGGTCTACTATAAGGTTGGCATTAAAAATGGGTGGCTCGGATAAGCCTGTAGCATGACAGTTCGTGCAACATCAACATCAACTGTCATCTCTACATTACATGGTGATTGATCGGATTCCGCCACTACAGAGGGGGGGGGGGGGGGGTGATCGTGCTAAAATTCTTTTATGCAGGGAAGCATATTGGATACATAAACTGGACACCGTATGGCCAAAAAGTCTTAATGACTCTATCCTTTGGAGTATTTTACTTTGATATATCAGGACTCTGAGATATACCTGCATTGGGACAACAAAAATTTGAAAAAAAATTGTTTGTATTTTTTTCCACATTTAGGTGTATTGTGATTGGTGGCCACTGTACTGTATCTGGTCCATAGTTATTGTATTTATCATGATGTGATGTGTTCCAGAATGTGCTTTTTCTTATATGTTTTTCTATGAGCGCTTTTTCATAATCCCAATATCTGTGTAGGTAGTTTGATACTAGCACTATGATTTATATTTGTGAGACTGATGTTGTTGGTTGGGAAGCTGGTGTCAATTGTAATATGGCCACCAATTTTGGTTGTTACCTATCAATGGATTTAGTGATTTCTATCCATCATGTATGCACATGACGTCAGTCGGATATGATGCAGTGCCCTGGATGGGTAGGCGCATCCTATGGATTTGTTCCACCGCTTGTCACCTTCTGACCTCATTTCCACCGGTTCATGTAATGACGCTGCTAGATACTTGCCCCATGTGATGCGTTCCACCAGCCTCTGTTTCGTCTTCACTTCCGCCTGCATGCGGATCACTGAGAAAGCGTGTGGGCTCTGTGAGAGATTCAGCTGTGTCTTTCTGTCGCTTGTGGTGGCTGGTAAGACATGGGAACATGGAAGTGGCTTTTTTAATAAGTGTGTATATGTTTTTGTGTCATGTATTGTTAGTATTTGCTATGTCTCCATGTTTTTGGTATTACAGTATGTATAATTGAAGGGGGTATATATTGATATATGGTGCCTATAGCATTTGAACCTCAACAAAGTTCTCAGGGAGGACCGAAACATTACCATTTTGTCTGTACCCATGCTGAAATAAAAAACCTTAACTGACGCTATGATTGGACTGGTGAGTGCACTCCTTACTATGGATAAATATTAATGAGTGCTGAATTTTGTTCCCTGCTCATGAGATTTGAGTGACACCCCAGCAAATTGACTGCGTTGATGTGTGTACTGGCATCTTCTGGAAAAATAAAACAAACAAACAAAAAAAAAAATATATATACAGTATATATATATATATAGATATATAGATATATATATATCAATATATATTGGGTGAACAATCCCAAGGGAGCTATACAGTGTCTTGTATGTTCAAGGTTCAAATCTCTTAAATTATCATTAATCGGTCACCATTTATATATATATATATATATATATATATATATATGTATGTATGTATGCTGTTTCAGATTGTCTATGACATAGTTACATACAAATATATTCTCAATTCACACAACAGTTCATATTGATATCTTTCAATTGAGACAATTGCAAATTTCTGGCAAATATTATTCTCTGAATTGTAACAAGATTGCGGTTATTGCTGATATCCACTGCAGACACTCATGTGCACAGCAATGCAGCTCCTACTCCAAATGCATCAGTGATGGGTGATAGGGCGATCCTCATAGAAACACTCAAACACTACTGTTATCTGAAAAAAACTGAGCTTTTGATGCTAAATTACTGTTACATAAACATTAGAAATACTTTTAAATACAAAAAGTTTGCATGCTTTCTCAGTAATACAATAGGTATAAATAGGCTGCTCACCGGGGAGTCAGCCATTTCCCTTTTAAAGGAATATGCCTCACAATAGTTATGTAGAAAAAAGTAGCATTTTATTCTAACCCAAAAGAATCATCCAACTCAAATTAAATATAAAATCAATAAATGCATCTGAAAAATTTCCCATTTTAGGTGTGTCTCAAGAAAAATAAAAAAATGTAAATAATATTGTGTTGGATAGAAACATAGAATTTGATAGCAGAAAAGAACCACATGGCCCATCTAGTCTGCCACCACTTTTTTTTAACCATATTTTTTTATTTCAAACCCTATTTGATCCTTATTTGTTTGTAAGGATATCCTCATGTCTATCCTATGCATGTTCTACTGTCTTAGCCTCTACCACCTCTAATGGGAGGCTATTCCACTTATCCACTACCCTTCTTTGTACAGCCTCTAATGTATTAATATTCTTTTGAATATATGGCCTCCAGAATTGAACACAATATTCTAGATGAGGCCATACTAATGACCTGTACAGTGGCATTATTACTTCTTTTTTTTCTGCTGCTGATTCTTCTCCCAATGCAGCCAATCATCTTACTAGCCTTCCGCATTGCTTTGCTTACCTGCCTTTAAGTCACCTGAAATAGTGATTCCTAGATCATTTTCCTCCTCAGTAGTTTCCAGTAAAATGCCATTAATACTATATGTAGCCTTTCGATTTTTGAGATCCAAGTGATTTTACATTTTTTGGCATTAAACTGTAATTGCCACACTCTCGACCATTCCTCTAGTCTACCTATATCCTCAATCATTTGTTTTACCCCGCATGGTGTGTCTACCCTGTTGCATACCTTTGTGTCATCTGCAAAAAGGCATACTGTACTTTCCCTTTAATTACATTTGCAATGTCACCAATAAAGATATTGAAAAGCACTGGTCCAAGTACAGATCCCTGGGGTACTCCACTTGTAACATTTCCCTCCTGTGAATAACTTGTATAGTTAATTTTTTTTCCAAAGTTTTTTGGAAAAAGTCAGCTAAGTGGTTAAGTGCATGCTTAGAGATGGAAAGGTCTGTAGGCTGCCAAACTGTATATATCATGTGATTAACTTGGCAATCCAGCAAGAGCTACAAATCTTCCATGTAAACACAGCAAAGTCAAAAGATATTTACCTATTAATGTCGCACAGGAAATCTAGTCCTAAGAGAAGTAGGAATTGTGTAATTCCTAGTACTAATATGTATTGAGCTTTCTGAAAAGCTTGAAAAATTTTTTTTTAAACAATTGTTGATAATTATAGGCTTGAAAAGCAATTCATTGTCTTCTATACACTGGAATGGGGATTAACTTTAAAAGCTTATACTGCCTACCAGGAATTTTTGAGAGCATCCAGGTCAGTAGGTATTTATTGAGAAAAACTATTTTATTCACTGTTTTTGAGCGTGATTATAGTAACCACATAGTTTGCCATGTAAGGATGGCATTGGTTTGTACAGAATGTTAAGCTCTCAGGTTCAGAATGTCAGTAATTAGGGGACATGCATAAAACCTGAACTGCAGAAAATACATAAAACCTAAAATGCTGCACAAATGCTCTTTTGTGATTCCATGCTCCTTCTTTTCTTACAAATGCACAGAGTTTTACTGGTAAGTAATCTGCAGGGTTGCTCAGTTTCTCATCTGAGAGATTTGAGCTGATTGAGGCTTGTGACGACATGTGATGACACAGCTGGCGCGTCGTGTCGCTCAGTGGTAAAAGACACGTGGTTACTTTCCTAGCCCTGGTCCTACACATGGACTTCATCAATTGCCAATATGTTATTAGTTATATGTTAGGCAATATTGTATTATATTGTATGATGTTATTGTTACAAGGGTACAGTTATGTTTTCAATGTATATATATGAATGTAATGGTTATTGTGTTATAGTTTGTAAAATAATGTTTTCCCAATATGACTGATCAGATAACCTGTGTGTTCTCTGTTGTGTAGATACAGCCAGTCTCAGATGTCAGGCCATACACCCCCCTCATTCTTCCCCACACAATGGATTCCAGGCCACACAATCAGATTAAGTAAGGTTACTTTAGATAACGTCTATTGTGGCCTAGGGGACATGCCTGGGCATGTGAAACTGTTCTGGGGGTGTCGCCTTATTGTAGAAAAGACAAAGGTTTGATAATAGCAAAGAGGGGAGGTGAGAGAGATCTGGAAGAGAAGGAGAGAGTGTGGCAGGAGACTGACTAAGAAGTAATGTTCTGTCAGGAGTTCCAGGAGGGAATTGTCGTGTAGAATTGGATCACAGAAGTGTGCTGAGCTGGTTATAACCCCATCTGTTCAATAAACCACTGTTGGTTTTTCATCTACCACCATGACTGAGTGATTTTGAACCCAATATCCTCACATTTGGTGGCAGCGGTGGGATCACTCAAGACACCAGCAGAAAGGTATAAACCACAGCAGGCAATGGATTCCGCCCCGCTATGCTACCGTTACAGCAAGAAGGATCAACTACAGGACCTCTGTCGAGCAAGACGGATTCAGTTTAATACAGTGGATACAAAGGAATCCCTAATTGGAAAACTGGCTCAATGGGACGTTGAGCACCCTTGTGATAAGGAGGAAGAGGAGGATATGGTCGAGGCCTCAGCGGAGGAGACCAGTAATGGAACCAGGGCAGTGGAGCTTGTGGTTGGAAGTTTGTCAGCATATCGGCAGGCTGAGAAGCCGGATCTTTTATTTATAGTTTCCAAAATGCAGTACATTTGGGAGTACTGGAATGAAGCTCAGTGGGAAATCAGCAGGTGGAGAGTATCCAGCATACAGGACAAGTTGTGTCATCTTGGGAATGCGTTCATGCACTGCAGAAGTGAAGCAGCCACATGGAATCTGCTGGGGGAGCCAGAGTTTGAGGAATTCAGGGAGGAAGTGATCGCCACAGTGGCACAAATGACACAAAGTATACAATATACAGAGACGGAAGAGCAAGTGCAGAGTAAATTGCCTTCCCGGACAGAGCCAGAAGAAGTGGCATTGGATCGGGGGCCCCTGGATACCCCAGCATGGTGAGGCCAGTGTTACCGGGTGGATGTGGAAAGGCACCACCTGCAACAGCTTCTCCCATACCCAAGGGAAGAAGTTGCCCAGTGGTCTATACAGAAGAAAGCACACGAAGTGAAGACAGCAGTGAGCACAATCCAGGCACCCCAGGAGGAACTGCACTACAACTTCCCTTTTGCTGAGATGGAGGATGAGGACTTAGTGAGAGAGTGTCAAGAACTGTCTGCCCAGTATGTTACACTGGAAAAGAACGACCTTGACCAGGTGGATGCAAGGAAGCACTGTCTGCAACCCGTTCTCTTCTCCCTGGGGGAATGTCACAGTGAAACACTCAGTGAACGGCCTGAGCTGTGTTACAACTGGCCATTTGCAGGCTTGGAGGATATAGAAACCATCCCAGAGTGCCAGCGAGACATTGAGGAAGAAGTTGCCACTATCACCCGACCACCACTTGAGCAACAGAGCCTCCAAGGGAATCCTTCAGGTGAGCACCAACCAGTCCTGGCTACTGAGCCATTTACAGTGTTGTGTTTGGGGGAGGCTACTGAAAATGAGAAGGAAGTGGGGTCTGTCATCCAAACACCCCAGGAGAAGATGCACTATGCCTTCTCATTGGCAGAGGTGGAAGAGGAGATCTCTGCGAGGGCAGCAGTAGGTGGTAATGTCCCAACTATAAGCATGGCTAGTGCAGACAGTGTCTCACTTCAGGCTGATCAGCATATTCGGCTGAGGGAGGCCTATTGTGAAGCTATGTTCATGGCTGCCCCAGTTATTTTATCAGAAAAGGATGTTCAGGAAGGGCCCAGTGTATCTCCAGCAATTGTATCTCTCCCAGAAGATTCTGGAGGTCTGTTCTCATTCAGTGAACTTGATGGTAAGGAGCTGCAGTCTGAATGCCAGAATCTTCCCTGTGACTCAGAGAAAATCCAGGGATCAGACCTGGTGAAAATAGCATCAGCTCAGGAACTGGAAGGGAACATGTTGCTCTACTCTAGGGCACCTGAATGTGTTTTGGACTGGCATTGTGTGCAAGGTGAAATGACTGACTCTAACCAGGACAATGGTGGTCAGCCAGTACATGTAGCAGTGAATGGAGAAGGTAATGCCACTGTCCCGGTGAACCTACATCCATGTTCCAGTACAACGATGGTCGAGTTGGTGGATACACACAAGGAAGCTGAGCAGATTGTACTCCAGGCCAAAGCATACAAGGCTCAGAGTAGGATCCCACAAGTTACCCAGCTAGCCAGGCTGGAGGAAGCATTTACCCAGGATAGCACAGAAGAAACTTCTGGCATGAAGGAATCCCCATTGTGCCCTGACAATTACCATACCCGTGGTTCATGTTTGGGGGAGGGAAGCCACTGTCCTGATGCACCAGAGGTGATGGAAGTGGGGTTCCCAGGGAATACATGGTTGGGGAGGGAGAGTGAGGGCCCCAGAGATCAGATTTTGTTTATGGAGGAAAATTGTGACTATCTGAAATGTGAGGTTACCTAGTTGGTTGTAGGGGAATTATTAGGTCCCCAGGTGCAGTTATTGGACTTATTGAATTACACTGTTGCACATGCTGTTACCCCAACCCGGCGGCTGTCTACAAAGGGGACTTTGATTAATGTATTTAGATGGGACACCGGGGGGAAATACAAGAACTATGGACTGCTGATCACGTTTCCACCGGACCCTGGTAAGACTGTATTGAGTTATGCACTGTGGGCCACACACCCACCAGACCGGGGAAAGAAATTCCCACACAAGCCTCATGACAATTACCACAGACTTTGGACCTGGGACGCAGGTGGTCTCCGTACAAACTGTACAATGCTATTCACAAAAACCACCAGACCCACAAGAGAAACCTGCCAGTCATTATTATGACGGGGCACAGACTGTCTGATGTAGGAGAGCATCACTGCGCTCAGCAAGCTTCAGCTACTTAGGACACAGGGCGAGAAAGTAGGGGAAGGTAATGTGACGACATGTGATGACACAGCTGGCGCGTCGTGTCGCTCAGTGGTAAAAGACATGTGGTTACTTTCCTAGCCCTGGTCCTACACATGGACTTCATCAATTGCCAATATGTTATTAGTTATATGTTAGGCAATATTGTATTATATTGTATGATGTTATTGTTACAAGGGTACAGTTATGTTTTCAATGTATATATATGAATGTAATGGTTATTGTGTTATAGTTTGTAAAATAATGTTTTCCCAATATGACTGATCAGATAACCTGTGTGTTCTCTGTTGTGTAGATACAGCCAGTCTCAGATGTCAGGCCATACACCCCCCTCATTCTTCCCCACACAATGGATTCCAGGCCACACAATCAGATTAAGTAAGGTTACTTTAGATAACGTCTATTGTGGCCTAGGGGACATGCCTGGGCATGTGAAACTGTTCTGGGGGTGTCGCCTTATTGTAGAAAAGACAAAGGTTTGATAATAGCAAAGAGGGGAGGTGAGAGAGATCTGGAAGAGAAGGAGAGAGTGTGGCAGGAGACTGACTAAGAAGTAATGTTCTGTCAGGAGTTCCAGGAGGGAATTGTCGTGTAGAATTGGATCACAGAAGTGTGCTGAGCTGGTTATAACCCCATCTGTTCAATAAACCACTGTTGGTTTTTCATCTACCACCATGACTGAGTGATTTTGAACCCAATATCCTCACAAGGCTATTCTTACTTAGGGGCCTATCAGTAGTGCTGCAAGTATGGCGGTATTGGGCTGTATGGAGCACCGGTAAGAAATTCCCAGCTGGTACACAGTACAGCTGGGTCGCCAACTTGCATGCACTGTGTCATAGAGAAGAGAGCTCAGCACGTGCCTCTGTGCTTCGAAGAGCCACAATGCACTGAGCTACGAAGAGCTGCAGTATTTGGGCTGGAGATAGAGGACACTGAGACTGAGCCACTTAGAAGTTGACGGCAGATAAGAACCACTTGGCCCATCTAGTCTGCCCCTTTTTTTTATCCTTTAGGCAATCTCAACCCTGTTTGAACCTTATTTCTTTGTAAGGATATTCATATGTCTATCCTAATCATGTTTAAATTGCTCTACAGTCTTAGCCTCTACCACCTCTAATGGGAGGCTATTCCACTTATCCACTACCCTTTCTGCAAAGTAATTTTTCCTTAAATTTCCCCTGAACCTCCCCCCTCTCCAGTCTCAGTGTATGTCCTCGAGTTCTAATACTTCTCTTCCTTGGAAGAATATTTCCCTCCTGGACTTTGTTAAAACCCTTGATATATTTGAAAGTTTCTATCATGTCACCTCTTTCCCTTCTCTGCTCCAAACTATACATATTGAGATTTCTTAGTCTTTCTGGGTATGTTTCCTGATGTAGGCCATGCACCATTTTAGTTGCCCTTCTTTGTACAGCCTCTAATGTAATAATATCCTTTTGAATATATGGCCTCCAGAATTGAACACAATATTCTAGATGAGGCCGTACTAATGACCTGTACAGTGGCATTATTACTTCTTTCTTTATGCAGCTGAATCCTCTCCCAATGCAGCCAAGCATCTTACTAGCCTTCCTCATTGCTTTGTTGCATTGCTTACCTGCCTTTAAGTCACCTGAAATAGTGACTCCTAGATTCTTTTCCTCCTTAGTAGTTTCCAGTAAAGTACCATTTATACTATAAGTAGCCTTTGGATTTTTGAGACCCAAGTGCGTGATTTTTAATTTTTTGGCATTAAACTGTAATTTCCACACTCTTGTCCATTCCTCTAGTCTACCTAGATCCTCAATCATTTGTTTTACCCCGCATGGTGTGTCTACCCTGTTGCATACCTTTGTGTCATCTGCAAAAAGGCATACTGTACTTTCCCTTTAATTCCATTTGCAATGTCACCAATAAAGATATTAAAAAGCACTGGTCCAAGTACAGATCCCAGGGGTACTCCACTTGGAACATTTCCATACTGTGAATAACTTGTATAGTTAATTTCTTTTCCAAAGTTTTTTTGGAAAAAGTCAGCTAAGTGGTTAAGTGCATGCTTAATGATGGAAAGGTCTGCAGGCTGCTAAACTGTATCTATCATGTGATTAACTTGGCAATCCAGCAAGAGCTATAAATCTTCCATGTAAACACAGCAAAATCAAAAGATATTTGCTATTAACGTCGCACAGTACAGCTAGTCCTAAGAGAGGTAAGAATTGTGTAACTCCTAGTAATAATATGTCTTGAGCATTCTGAAAAGCTTTCAAATTTTTTTTTAAAACAATTGTTGATGATTATAGGCTTGAAAAGCAATTCATAGTCTTCTAGACACTGGAGTGGGGATAACTATATAAGCTTATACTGCCTACCAGGATTTTTTGAGAGCATCCAGGTCAGTAGGTTTTTATTGAGAAAAAAATGTTTATTCACTTTTTTTTCAGCATTTTTAGAGTAACCACATAGTTTGCCATGTGAGGATGGCATTGGTTTGTACAGAATGTTTAGATCTCAGGTTCAGAATGTCAGTAATTAGGGGACATGCATAAAACCTGAACTGCAGAAAATGCATAAAACCTAAAATGCTGCACAAATGCTCTTTTGTGATTCCATGCACCTTTTTTTCTCACAAATACACAGATTTTTACTGGTAAGTAATCTGCTTGGTTGCTCAGTTTCTCATCTGATAGATTTCAGCTGATTGAGGCTATTCTTACTTAGGGGTCTATCAGTAGTGCTGCAAGAATGGCGGTATGGTGCGGTACGGATTACTGGTAAGAAATTCCCAGCCGGTACGCAGTACAGCTGGGTCGCCAACTTGCATGCACTGTGTCAGAGAGAAGAGAGCTCAACATGTGCCTCTGTGCTGCGAAGATCCACAATGCACTGAGCTACGAAGAGCTACAGTATTTGGGCAGGAGATAGAGGACACTGAGACTGAGCCACTTAGAATTTGACGGCAGATAAGAAGCACTTGGCCCATCTAGTCTGCCCCTTATGTTTATCCTTTAGGCAATCTCAACCCTGTTTGAACCTTATTTCTTTGTAAGGATATTCATATGTCTATCCTAAGCATGTTTAAATTGCTCTACAGTCTTAGCCTCTACCACCTCTGATGGGAGGCTATTCCACTTATCCACTACCCTTTCTGCAAAGTAATTTTTCCTTAAATTTCCCCTGAACCTCCCCCCTCTCCAGTCTCAGTGTATGTCCTCGAGTTCTAATACTTCTCTTCCATTGAAGAGTATTTCCCTCCTGGACTTTGTTAAAACCCTTGATATATTTGAAAGTTTCTATCATGTCCCCCCTTTCCCTTTTCTGCTCCAAACTATACATATTGAGATTTCTTAGTCTTTCTGGGTATGTTTTCTGATGTAGGCCATGCACCATTTTAGTTGCCCTTCTTTGTACAGCCTCTAATGTATTAATATCCTTTTGAATATATGGCCTCCAGAATTGAACACAGTATTCTAGATGAGGCCGTACCAATGACCTATACAGTGGCATTATTACTTCTTTCTTTCTGCTGCTGATTCCTCTCCCAATGCAGCCAAGCATCTTACTAGCCTTCCTCATTGCTTTATTACATTGCTTACCTGCCTTTAAGTCACCTGAAATAGTAACTCTTAGATCATTTACCTCCTCAGTAGTTTCCAGTAAAGTGCCATTAATACTCTTTGTAGCCTTTGGATTTTTGAGACCCAAGTGAATGATTTTGCATTTTTTGGAATTAAACTGTAATTTCCACACTCTTGACCAATCCTCTAGTCTACCTAGATCCTCAATCATTTGTTTTACCCCGCATGGTGTGTCTACCCTGTTGCATACCTTTGTGTCATCTGCAAAAATGCATACTGTACTTTCCCTTTAATTCCATTTGCAATGACACCAATAAAGATATTAAAAAGCACTGGTCCAAGTACAGATCCCTGGGGTACTGTACTTGTAACATTTCCCTCCTGTGAATAACTTGTATAGATCATTTTTTTACCAAAGTTTTTTTGGAAAAAGTCAGCTGAGTGGTTAAGTGCATGCTTAGAGATAGAAAGGTCTGTAGTCTGCCAAACTGTATCTATTATTTGATTAACTTGGCAAACCAGCAAGAGCTACAAATCTTCCATGTAAACACAGCAAAGTCAAAAGATATTTTCCGATTAATGTCGCATAGGAAAGCTAGTCTTAAGAGAGGTAGGAATTGTGTAATTCCTAGTAATAATATGTCTTGAGCTTTATGAAAAGCTTTAAAAAAATTTTTTTTTAAACAATTGTTGATAATTATAGGCTTGAATAGAAATTCATTGTCTTCTATACACTGGAATGGGGATAACTTTATAAGCTTATACTGCCTACCAGGAATTTTTGAGAGCATCTAGGTCAGTAGGTATTTATTGAAAAAAAAACTTTTTTATTCACTGTTTTTGAGCGTGATTATAGTAACCGCATAGTTTGTCATGTAAGGATGGCATTAGTGTGTACAGAATGTGTAGCTCTCAGGTTCAGAAAGTCAGTAATTAGGGGACATGCATAAAACCTGAACTGCAGAAAATGCATAAAACCTAAAATGCTGCACAAATGCTCTTTTGTGATTCCATGCACCTTTTTTTTTCTCACAAATGCACAGAGTTTTACTGATAAGTAATCTGCAGGGTTGCTCAGTTTCTCATCTGATAGATTTGAGCTGGTTAAGGCTATTCTTACTTAGGGGTCTATCAGTAGTGCTGCAAGTATGGAGGTATTAGGCTGTATGGAGCACCGGTAAGAAATTCCCAGCTGGTACGCAGTACAGCTGGGTCGCCAACTTGCATGCACTGTGTCATAGAGAAGAGAGCTCAGCATGTGCCTCTGTGCTTTGAAGAGCCACAATGCACTGAGCTACGAAGAGCTGCAGTATTTGGGCAGGAGATAGAGGACACTGAGACTGAGCCACTTAGAAGTTGACGGCAGATAAGAACCACTTGGCCCATCTAGTCTGCCCCATTTTTTATCCTTTAGGCAATCTCAACCCTGGTTGAACCTTATTTCTTTGTAAGGATATTCATATGTATATCCTAAGCATGTTTAAATTGCTCTACAGTCTTAGCCTCTACCACCTCTGATGGGAGGCTATTCCACTTATCCACTACCCTTTCTGCAAAGTAATTTTTCCTTAAATTTCCCCTGAACCTCCCCCCTCTCCAGTCTCAGTGTATCTCCTCGAGTTCTAATACTTCTCTTCATTTGGAGAATGTTTCCCTCCTGGACTTTGTTAAAACCCTTGATATATTTGAAAGTTTCTATCATGTCCCCCCTTTCCCTTCTCTGCTCCAAACTATACATATTGGGATTTCTTAGTCTTTCTGGGTATGTTTCCTGATGTAGGCCATGCACCATTTTAGTTGCCCTTCTTTGTACAGCCTCTAATGTAATAATATCCTTTTGAATATATGGCCTCCAGAATTGAACACAATATTCTAGATGAGGCCGTAATAATGACCTGTACAGTGGCATTATTACTTCTTTCTGCTACTGATTCCTCTCCCAATGCAGCCAAGCATCTTACTAGCCTTCCTCATCGCTTTGTTACATTGCTTACCTGCCTTTAATTCACCTGAAATAGTGACTCCTAGATCCTTTTCCTCCTCAGTAGTTTCCAGTAAAGTGCCATTAATACTAAATGTAGCCTTTGGATTTTTGAGACCCAAGTGCATGATTTTGCATTTTTTGGCATTAAACTGTAATTGCCAGACTCTTGACCATTCCTCTAGTCTACCTAGATCCTCAATCATTTGTTTTACAACGCATGGTGGGTCTACCCTGTTGCATACCTTTGTGTCATCTGCAAAAAGGCATACTGTGCTTTCCCTTAAATTCCATTTGCAATGTCACCAATAAAGATATTAAAAAGTACTGGTCCAAGTACAGATCCCTGGGGTACTCTACTTGTAACATTTCCCTCCTGTGAATAACTTGTATAGTTAATTTTTCCCCCAAAGTTTTTTGGAAAAAGTCAGCTAAGTGGTTAAGTGCATGCTTAGAGATGGAAAGGTCTGCAGGCTTCCAAACTGTATCTATCATGTGTTTACTTTGGCAATCCAACAAGAGCTATAAATCTTCCATGTAAACACAGCAAAGTCAAAAGATATTTTCCTATTAACATCGCAAAGGACAGCTAGTCTTAAAAGAGGTAAGAATTGTGTAATTCCTAGTAATAATATGTCTTGAGCATTCTGAAAAGCTTTCAATTTTTTTTAAACAATTGTTGATGATTATAGGCTTGAAAAGAAATTAATTGTCTTCTAGACACTGGAGTGCGGAAAACTAAATAAGCCTATACTGCCTACCAGGATTTTTTGAGAGCATCCAGGTCAATAGGTATTTATTGAGAAAAACTTTTTCATTCACTTTTTTTGAGCGTGGTTATAGTAACCACATAGTTTGTCATGTAAGGATGGCATTGGTTTGTACAGAATGTTTAGCTCTCAGGTTCAGAATGTCAGTAATTAGGGGACATGCATAAAACCTGAATTGCAGAAAATGCATACAACCTAAAATGCTGCACAAATGCTCTTTTGTGATTCCATGCATCCTTTTTCTCACAAATGCACAAAGTTTTACTGGTAAGTAATCTGCAGGGTTGCTCAGTTTCTCATCTGATAGATTTCAGCTGATTGAGGATATTCTTACTTAGGGGTCTATCAGTAGTGCTGCAAATATTGCGGTATGGGGCAGTAGGGAGCACCAGTAAGAAATTTCCAGTCGGTACGGAGTACAGCTGGGTCGCCAACTTGGCGACTGCTTCCAAATTCATCGACAACTTTGCTTCCTGGCTTCCTCACTTCCTCTCTTCTGACATTCCCTCCATTATCCTAGGCGATTTCAACATCCCTATTGACATCCCCACACAATACCCTGCCTCTAAACTCCTTAACCTCACCTCTTCACTTGGTCTCTCCCAGTGGACCTCCTCACCCTCCCATGTGAATGGGAGCTCACTGGATCTGGTCTTCTCTCACTGCTGTGATATTTCTGATTTTTCCAACTACCCATTTCCCCTCTATGACCACCACCTGCTCTCCTTTAACCTATCTCTCTCGACTTCCCCATCTCTACCTCCGAAGGCTACCATCACTAAGCGTAACATTGAAGCTATTGACACCACATTCCTTTCCTCCCTGTTTGATTCACTTCTCTCTCCTATTCTCTCTCTCTCATGCCCTGAACAAGCCACTTCCACATATAATGCATCCCTTACTTCTACTCTTGACTCTGTTGCTCCACCAACCGCTATTCACCCTCGCAAATTAACACCTCAACCCTGGCACACCAAATGCACCAGATATCTGCAAAAATGCTCACGTACTACTGAGCGACACTGGAGGAAATCACGCTCTAAGGCAGACTTCCTCCATTTCAAACTTATGCTCTCATCCTTCAGTGCTGCCCTTTCTCTTGCTAAACAGTCATACTTCAAGAACCTCATCTCCTCCCAGTCTTCCAACCCCCGGCGCCTCTTTGCCACTCTCAACTCACTCCTCTGCCCACCTCCACCTCGTCTCCCTTCCTCACTCTCTGCTCTTGACTTTGCCACTTACTTCACATCCAAAATTGACTCCATACGTCAAGACATCACATCACACCACACCAGACCATCAGTAACCAGCTTTCTCCCATCCCTTACCAACCCTCCCCATCCCTCGCACCTACTCTGACATCTTTCTCCCATGCATCTGGAGAGGAAGTCATGGCCCTCATTCGTTCCTGTCCCCTCACCACCTCCCCACTTGACCCTATCCCCTCCCGCCTCCTCTGCTACCTCTCTCCTTCTGCTTGTTCCCATCTTTCCCACCTTCTCAATCTGTCCCTCTCATCAGGCACTGTCCCCTCTGCCTTCAAGCATGCACTCATCTCTTCTATTCTTAAAAAACCAAAAACCTACACTTGATCCAAACACTCTCTACAACTACCGACCCATCTCTCTCCTCCCTTTTGCCTCCAAACTACTTGAGCGTATTGTCTACAACCGCCTTAGTTCCTTTCTTTCCTCACACTCACTGCTTGACCCATTCCACTCTGGCTTCCGTCCTCTCCACTCCACTGAAACTGCCCTTACAAAAGTATGCAATGACCTCCATGCTGCTAAATCTAAGGGACACTACTCTTTACTTATTCTACTTGATCTCTCTGCTGCTTTTGACACTGTGGACCATCCTCTCCTACTGCAAATTCTTCACTCCATTGGTCTGCGTGACACTGCCCTCTCTTGGCTGTCTTCCTACCTCTCTGACCGTTCATTCTCTGTCTCTTCTCATGACTCCACCTCCCCCTCACTTCCACTAACTGTAGGGGTACCCCAAGGTTCTGTCCTTGGTCCTCTTCTCTTCTCTCTCTATACGTTCTCACTAGGTAAGCTCATTAGTTCTTTTGGTTTCCAATATCATCTCTATGCTGATGACACCCAAATCTATCTTTCCTCTCCAGACCTCTCCCCTACTCTCCTCACTCGTATCTCCAACTGTCTCTCTGCTACCTCTTCCTGGATGTCCCAGCGCTTTCTTAGACTTAACATGTCTAAGACAGAGCTGATCATCTTTCCTTCCTCCCGCATAACCTCACCTCCTACAATCTCATTATCTATTGATGGCACTACTATCTCCTCTAGCCTCCAAGTGGGCTGTCTTGGAATAATCATTGACTCCTCCCTCTCCTTCAAACCACACATTCAGCACCTCTCACAAATCTGCCATTTTCATCTAAAAAATATTTCCAGGATCAGACCCTTTCTGACCCAGGATGCTACTAAGACTCTTATCCACTCACTGGTCATCTCAAGACTGGACTACTGTAATCTGCTCCTGACTGGCATTCCTGACAAATACCTCTCTCCACTTCAATATATCCTCAATGCTGCTGCCCGGCTCATCTTCCTCACCAAACGCACTACGTCCATCTCTCCTCTCTTACTAGACCTTCACTGGCTCCCCTTCCCTTTCTGAATCCATTTCAAGCTTCTCACACTCGCTTACAAAGCCCTCACCCACTCCTCTCCCATCTACATCTCTGACCTTATCTCCCTTTATACTCCCACCCGTCCTCTTCGCTCTGCTAATGCACGCCGACTCTCCTGCCTACGGATTACTTCCTCCCACTCCTACCTCCAAGATTTTTCACGTGCTGCACCACTTCTTTGGAATTCCCTACCTCTCCCCCTCAGACTCTCCACCTTTCTACAAAACTTCAAACGATCTCTCAAGACCCACTTCTTCACCAAACCCAGCCAAATCTCATCCTAACCCTCTGTTCTACGCACTCTAATGTACCCCATCTGTGTCACCCCTGTCTGTCTACCCCTCCCCTTTAGAATGTAAGCTCTCATGAGCATGGCCCTCTTCCCTCATGTGCTTATCCTTTCTTACTTTAATAATCTTCAACTGCACCACATCCAGCAGTCTTCTGCCACCTGATACTTATTCCAGTGTCATCTGCTGATGTAACTATGTTTATTTACCCTGTACTTGTCCTATACTGTCATCAACTGTAAGTTGCTGTTTTCCTGTTTGATTATTTGTTTATGTATTCTGTAATTGGATGCTGCGGAACCCTTGTGGTGCCATATAAATAAAGGATAATAATAATAATAATAATAATAACTTGCATGCATTGTGTCAGAGAGAGGAGAGTTTAGCATGTGCCTCTGCGCTGCAAAGATCCACAATTCATTGAGCTACGAAGAGCTGCAGTATTTGGGCAAGAGATATAGCCACTTAGAATTTGACAGCAGATAAGAACCACTTGGCCCATCTAGTCTGCCCCTTTTTTTAATCCTTTAGGCAATCTCAACCCTGTTTGAACCTTATTTCTTTGTAAGGATATTCATATGTCTATCCTGAGCATGTTTAAATTGCTCTACAGTTTTAGCCTCTACTACCTCTGATGGGAGGCTATTCCACTTATTCATTACCCTTTCTGCAAAGTAATTTTTCCTTAAATTTCCCCTGAACCTCCCCCCTTTACAGTCTCAGTGTATGTCCTCGAGTTCTAATACTTCTCTTCCTTTGAAGAATGTTTCCCTTCTGGACTTTGTTAAAACCCTTGATATATTTGAAAGTTTCTATCATGTCCCCTTTTTCCCTTCTCTGCTCCAAACTATACATATTGAGATTTCTTAGTCTTTCTGGGTATGTTTTCTGATGAAGCCATGCACCATTTTAGTTGCCCTTCTTTGTACAGCCTCTAATGTATTAATATCCTTTTGAATATATGGCCTCCAGAATTGAACACAATATTCTAGATGAGGCCGTACTAATGACCGGTACAGTGGCATTATTACTTCTTTCTTTCTGCTGCTGATTCCTCTCCCAATGCAGCCAAGCGTCTTACTAGCCTTCCTCATTGCTTTGTTACATTGCTTACCTGCCTTTAAGTCACCTGAAATAGTGATTCCTAGATCCTTTACCTCCTCAGTAGTTTCCATTAAAGTGCCATTAATACTATATGTAGCCTTTGGATTTTTAAGACCCAAGTGCATGATTTTGCATTTTTTGTCATTAATCTGTAATTGCTACACTCTTGACCATTCCTCTAGTCTACCTAGATCCTCAATCATTTGTTTTACCCCGCATAGTGTGTCTACCCTGTTGCATACCTTTGTGTCATCTGCAAAAAGGCATACTGTACTTTCCCTTTAATTCCATTTGTAATGTCACCAATAAAGATATTAAAAAGCACTGGTCCAAGTACAGATCCCTGGGGTACTCTACTTGTAACATTTCCCTCCTGTGAATAACTTGTATAGTTATTTTTTTCCCAAAGTTTTTTGGAAAAAGTCAGCTAAGTGGTTAAGTGCATGCTTAGAGATGGAAAGGTCTGTAGGCTTCCAAACTGTATCTATCATGTGATTAACTTGGCAATCCATCAAGAGCTACAAATTTTCCATGTAAACACAGCAAATTCAAAAGATATTTTGCTATTAACGTTGCACAGTACAGCTAGTCCAAAGAGAAGTAGGAATTGTGTAATTTCTAGTACTGATATGTCTTGAGCTTTCTGAAAAGCTTTCAAATATTTTTTTTAAAAACAATTGTTGATGATTATCGGCTTGAAAAGCAATTCATTGTCTTTTAGACACTGGAGTGGGGAAAACTATATAAGCTTATACTGCCTACCAGGATTTTTTTGAGAGCATCCAGGTCAGTAGGTATTTATTGAGAAAAACTTTTTTATTCACTTTTTTTTAGCGTGATTATAGTAACCGCATAATTTGCCATGTGAGGATGGCATTGGTTTGTACAGAATGTTTAGCTCTCAGGTTCAGAATGTCAGTAATTAGGGGACTTGCATAAAACCTTAACTGCAGAAAATACATAAAACCTAAAATGCTGCACAAATGCTCTTTTGTGATTCCATGCTCCTTCTTTTCTCACAAATGCACAGAGTTTTACTGTTAAGAAATCTGCAGGGTTGCTCAGTTTCTCATCTGATAGATTTCAGCTGATTGAGGCTATTCTTACTTAGGGGTCTATCAGTAGTGCTGCAAGTATGGCGGTATTGGGCGGTACGGAGTACCGGTAAGAAATTCCCAGCCGGTACTCAGTACAGCTGGGTCGCCAACTTGCATGCACTGTTTCATAGAGAGGAGATCTCAGCATGTGCCTCTGTGCTGCGAAGATCCACAATGCACTGAGCTACGAAGAGCTACAGTATTAGGGCAGGAGATAGAGGAAACTGAGACTGAGCCACTTAGAATTTGACGGCAGATAAGAACCACTTGGCCCATCTAGTCTGCCCCTTTTTTAATCCTTTAGGCAATCTCAACCCTGTTTGAACCTTATTTCTTTGTAAGGATATTCATATGTCTATCCTAAGCATGTTTACATTGCTCTACAGTCTTAGCCTCTACCACCTCTGATGGGAGGCTATTCCACTTATCCACTACCCTTTCTGCAAAGTAATTTTTCCTTAAATTTCCCCTGAACCTCCCCCTTCTCCAATCTCAGTGTATGTCCTCGAGTTCTAATACTTATCTTCCTTTGAAGAATGTTTCCCTCCTGAACTTTGTTAAGACCCTTGATATATTTGAAAGTTTCTAACATGTACCCCTTTTCCCTTCTTTCCTCCAAGCTATACATGTTAAAATATTTTAGCCTTTCTGGGTAAGTTTTGTGATGTAGGCCATGCACCATTTTAGTTGTCCTTCTTTGTACACTCTCTAATGTATTTATATCCTTCTGGAGATATGGTGTCCGGAACTGGGTACAGTATTCCAGATGGGGCCTTACCAATGACCTATACAGAGGCGTTATCAATTCTTTTTTCCTGCTACTGATTCCTCTCCCTATGCAACCAAGCATCTAACTTGCCTTTCTCATTGCTTTGTTGCATTGCTTTCCTGCCTTCAAGTCACTTGATATAGTGACTCCTAAATCCCTTTTCTCCTCAGTATTTTCCATTATAGTACCCTTGATACTATATTTAGCCTTTGGGTTTTTGAGACCTAAGTGCATGATTTTGCATTTTTTAGCATTAAGCTGTAGTTGCCACGGTCTTGACCATTTCTCAAGCCTACCTACCAATCATTTGTTTTACCTCTCCTGGTGTGTCTACACTGTTGCATATCTTCGTATCATCTGCAAAAAGGCATACTTTCCCTTCAATACCATTTGCAATGTCACCAACAGATATTAAAGAGAACTGGACCAAGTACAGATCCCTGGGATACTTCACTGATAACATTTCCCTCCATATATTGCACTCCATTTACTACAACTGTCTGTTTCTTATCCTGCAACCAGGTTTTATCCACTTAACTGTTTTATAATCCACCCCCACGCTTTCAAGTTTATTTAGCAGTCTGCAATGTGGGACAGTGTCAAATGCCTTACTAAGATATTCCACAACTCTTTCTTTTAATAGTTTTTCCATTACTTTCCCTACTACTGTTGTAGATGTAAGGCTTACTGGTCTGTAGTTACTTGCTTCTTCCTTGCTTCCACTTTTGTGCAGTTGAACTACATTTGCTCTTTTCCAATCCTCTGGAATGGCACCTGTATTTAGTGACTTGTGAATAATTCTGTCAAAGGTGTAACCAGCACATCTTTTAGCTCTTTGAGTATCCTTGGGTGTGTCCCATCCGGCCCCATTGCTTTATCCACTTTTAGTTTTGAAAGCTCTGTTAGGACCTTAATCTCTGTAAATGTACTTTCATCTACCTTATTTTTATGAATATCCTTGCAACTTAACTGTGGCCCCATCCCTTCTCCTTCTGTAGTAAATACTGAGCAAAAATAATTATTTAGGTGATCTGCTATTGCCTTGTCTCCATCCACCAAATGCTTACTCTCTGTCTTAAGTCTTATTATTCCTCCATTTGATTTTATCCTTTCACTTATATACTTAAAAAAAGTTTTTCCACCTTTATCTACTGACTGGGCCATTTTCTCCTCAGCTTCTGCCTTTGCACGTCTGATCACTTTCTTAGCATCCTTCCATCTGTCAAGATACACCATTTTGCTGTTATTATTTTGAGTCTGTTTGTATTTCCTAAAAGCCAACTTTTTTGCTTTCACACTAGTTGATACTTCTTGCGTGAACCACACTGGCTTCCTTTTCTTTGTGCTTTTTCTAACCCTTTTGATACAAAGGTCTGTTGCACTTAGTGTTGTACTTTTCAGTTTTTCCCACCTCACCTGCACTCCTTACAAGTTCCTCCAGTCCGCCAATGAATCACTTAAACATGTCACCAATTTTTTCAAAGTCAGCATTTTTAAAATCCAAAACCTTTGTTTTTGTGTGACAGGAGTTGGATCCTGTCTGTCACGATCCGGGTAATTGGACACCATTACTTACCATCCAAATGTCTCCTGAGGCTGGCTCAGTGTTCCAGGGCCAGATCTCAGCGGTGTAGCTGAGATCCATAATCTGTATTTCCCTCCTGTCATCCCGCAAGCGCCGTCAGAGCGGTCTTATGTTGTTTCAGATTGGCGTCTCCGACCCGCCGCGGCCTCCACCGCCGCTCCTATATTTACAATTTACAGAGTCTTCAGGATAGCGTCTACTGTCTGCTGCGGCTCCTGATGTCGCTTGGGAGTTACAGTGTTCAAGTGGTATGTGCGACGGCTCTTGCTCTCTGTGGCATCCGCCACCATTACTACTGAACTTTCCACATGGTTTTCTCAAACTAACGTTTCCCTCCAAGCGCTGCATGGGTGCAGCCATGTTGGTTTCAGTCATGTGATTCACTTTGCTCCAATTCGCTGCTCCACTGAAATCTGCATGATTGTTCTGCCAGTGCCTGCCTCCCTGCAGGTATAAATATCCTGTGTCTGGGCCTAGAATCTGTCAGTGCTTTGGTTGTAAAACCTTGTGTTACCAGGTCTCTCCTTGCTGTGGACATTGCTGTTACAGGTTTCCAGCTCCTGCTCTCAACCTCCACTAGAGACCCGCACCAAACTTCCACCTTGCGGTGCCGCCTGACTCCCCAGTGCTCTGCCTTTGTCACTCCTGGCTATTGTTACGCCAGCTTCCAGCACCAAGTTTACAGTGGTGTTTCATCTCCTCACAATCACAGTGTTCTGCCGCTGTTCATCTATTGTTTCATCGCACTCAAGCATCATACCAGCACAGTACTTGTTATTTGGTCATCTGACCGGTTCCGTCCGGTATGCTCAGCAGTTTAGCACATTACCCAGTATTGCCAGATTTTAAGGAACACCTGCTGGCTAGTTCCTTTATTCTACTTCAGTATCCTGCAGACAGGTTCTCTGGTTAAGGACATACCAACTCCTGGTCTATAAGAATTGTACGTGATATTACCAGTGCCCTGTGACATCCACTATTCTGCACACTTTAAGGAACTGTGGTCATTTCTGCATTCATTATATTCATGCAAAGTACTAATGCTGTGTTTAAGGAACTGTGCTCAATAAAATTCATTGACTTTTATCTCATTTGTCGTGGTCACATCTTCGGGCATTTATACTGTAGCTTATCTGCATGTCTAGGGGTCTGATCCAACCCTCCAAGTTTAAGTTTATCTCAGCCCCTACAACTTCATCAGCTCCAGCCCTCAGTTGTGACACTGTCTTTATACTAAACCATACAGCTTGATGATCACTGGATCCCAGGTGCTCACCCACATATATGTCGGATATCCTGTCACCATTTGTAATAATTAAATCTAATATTGATTCTTTGCAAGTGGCTCCCTCACCAATTGCTTGAGAGATGCTCCCTGTAAGGAATGTAGAAATTTGCTACTTGTAGCTGAACTTGCAAAAGACCTCTCCCAATTTACATCAGGTAAATTAAAGTCTCCCATGATTATGACTTCTCCCTTTAAAGCCATTTTAGTGATGTCCAACAATAGGTTCCTGTCCAAATCCTGCCAATGGCCTGGTGGTCTATAGATCACCCCAATGCGAATAATGGCCCTCATTCCGAGTTGTTCGCTCGTTAGTGGTTTTCGCAACGGAGCGATTTGTCGCAAACTGCACATGCGCAATGTTCGCAGTGCGTCTGCGCCAAGTAAATTTGCCAAAAAGTTAGGTATTTTACTCACGGCTTAACGAAGAAATTTCTTCGTTCAGGTGATCGGAGTGTGATTGACAGGAAGTGGGTGTTTCTGGGCGGAAACTGTCCGTTTTATGGGTGTGTGCGGAAAAACGCTGCCGTTTCTGGGAAAAACGCGGGAGTGGCTGGAGAAACGGATGAGTGTCTGGGCGAACGCTGGGTGTGTTTGTGACGTTCAAACCAGGAACGAAACTGACTGAACTGATCGCAGTGGCAGAGTAAGTCCCGAGCTACTCAGAAACTACAAAGAAATTTCTATTCGCAATTATGCGAATCTTTCATTCGCAATTCTGCAAAGCTAAGATTCACTCCCAGTAGGCGGCGGCTTAGCGTGTGCAAAGTTGCTAAAAGCAGCTAGTGAGCGAACAACTCGGAATGAGGGCCATTGTCCTTCTCCCCGGTTTCTATGGTGACCCAAAGGGCCTCAGTTTTATCTTTAATATTTTGTTTTAAAGTAGCATTTATGCTTTTTTCACACACATTGCTTCCCCTCCTCCTATTCTTCCCAATATATCCTTCCTAAATAAATTGTATCCGGGTATAGCTACTGTATGTCCCAGTAATGATTCTCATTGCACCATGACTCTGTTATTGCCACAAAATCCTTGTCATTATCGCAGTTAGCTCTGAAATGTTGTCTCCTAAGCTCCTAGCATTTGCACACATAGCTTTAAGAATTTTGTCTGTGCATCTGTTATTAGTAGCCATGTCCAGACAGTACAAAATAAATGACAAGTTGAAAGTTGAAATTACCTGTTTGGTGATGTTGCTCAGTTGGTATTTTTTTTTTTACTAATCAGGAATCACACTCTATCCTTTACACCACGACTACATATCACTAAATGTAAAGATGGATTAAACCTGACCACAAATGGCCAAATGATCAAATGAGGTAAACACCAGACAGCATGCAATAATAAACTATGTTTCACTGAGCAACTTCCCCGCACATGCAATGCCAATTACAAGCCAATAAGTATATCAAAAAACATACATGAGTTTGCATAAGAGAGAACTGTAGTGAGCAGACTGGGGATGTCTTTTCATAGTTTAAAAAGACAGATAACATAGGTACAGGTGAGAATTCAGATGTTTTTGGTAAGCTACTGTATAGACATAAATTTGAGTAGTTGCAGATGAAGTGAAAAGGTCTTGCAGCATTCCAAACACAGATTTAAGTTATAAGTGTGTAGGTTACTAAGACTGGAGTAGTTTGATGTGTAGAGGAATTGGACTCACATTTGTTTGAAATCAGTCCTTCAGTGGTCCTGATTGTCGATTGATTGTTGTCCTTCTGTTTACCTTTGGTTTAACGTTGGTGTAACGTCAAAATTATGTTTAAAATTGTAGTTATGCTTTGAATAATGTCCTTTGAATTAATGGCCACAAGACTATGGCCCAAGCCTCCTTAATGCTCTTTAAGTAATGGACCAAGCATGTGAATACACTTTACACCCAACTCCAATGATCCCTCCCCCAGCAATGGCTAGTAATAAAACAGTTTAAAGAAAACAAGCTAACATACCAACCACTGAGATTTATCTGAGTCATGCCCTCATGCCTATACTCAGGAGATAACATTCCAATTTATCAATTGCAACCCATCATGTGCATAAGCAATTTAATAAAAAAACATATTTCTTATGCCTATAGCAATGCTATAATTCTTATCACCCAATTTGCTAATTAGTAATTCAGTGCAATCAGTAGTGATAATCTGCAGCTCTCATTTTCAATAAACCTAGACAAGTATATATTCACAAGCTGTCATCTGGGTGCAATGTTCTGCAGGAGGCTAGTAGATGGAATTACCTAGACAAGTATATATTCATAAGCAGTCATTTGGGTGCAATGTTCTGCAGGAGGCTAGTAGATGGAATTACCTGTTGAAGAGAAGGAAGAAGTATGGTCACAATTGTCGCACCCTGTGCTTGTTTTAAATATGGGGGTGAGGAAGCACGAAATTCTATTTCTTTCACAGAGCACCAATGTATCTAGTTATGGCTCTGCTGATATGTTATAACTCTTGTACCTAGTTAAGACATAAATTAAGTGAAATGGAGCAGAATAGTAGAAGACAAACATTAAAAGTTAAAATGATCAAAATAATTTGTAATGATAAGTTTTCACCATGCCCATTTTGCAAAGTATTCCGAGATCTCCAAATGTGCTATAGGTGCATCCCCCTTTAGCACAAGTGTTTTCAAGGACCAGGATTGGGTGTGTCCCTTGCAATGCACTTGGCATACATAGGGCCTAATTCAGACCTGATTGCTGGGCAGCAATTTTTGCAGCTCTGTGATCAGATAGTTGCCGCCTACTGGGGGAGTGTATTTTAGCTGTGCAAGTGTGCAAACGCATGTGCAGCAGAGCTGCACAAACTGATTTTGTGCAGTTTCTACGCAGCACAGGACTTACTTAGCCACTGCGATCACTTCAGCCTGTCCAGGACTGGAATTAACATCAGACCTTCCAACGCTTGGATATGCCTGCATTTTTCCAGACACTCCCTGAAAATTGCCAGTTGCCACCCACAAATGCCCTCTTCCTGTCAGTCACCATGCGATCGCCCGTGCAATCACTTTTTTCGCACCATCCCATCGCTATGCACCGATCCCTGTTTATGCGGACCATCATGCCTGCGCATTGCGGTGCATACGCATGCGCAGTTCAGACCTGATCGCAGGCTGTGAGAAAACACAGCCTAGCGATCAGGTCTGAATTACCCCCATAGTTAAGTGAATGTGCACAAATAAGACTACAATATGGGTTCTTATTTCTTATAGTTAGGTAATCAGCTTTAGTGTACTGAACGTAGATTCACTTGGAACTGAATACTGACCATGCTGGAAAATCAAAACATAATGTTCTATGGGGGCTAATTCAGCATCAGACACTGATCTGCTGAAATCGCTATGGAGCAATTTCAGTATGCATAAGGTCATAAACTGCATTCTCTTCAGAGAGAAACCTAGAGGGAGCGGGAATGGAATATCGACGCCGCGTTCTGTGGGCGTTGATGCTCCATTTCAGGGGCGCGGTCCAGACAACAGAGGAGTGTCCGGACTGTTACTGTGGTGATTTGCTGAGGCTGTGTGATGTCCCACGCAGCCATAGCAATAAAAAAATGGCAGGTAGCCGCCTGCCTTTGCAGCTATACCGTGTAGGCAGGGGACAACCCTAATCATGCGAGCGCATTGCTGTATAGTGATGCATGTTAGCAGGGGGGGGGGGGGGGGGACCCTACTGAAAAGAGTTGTAGTTTTGCTACTTTTTGCAAAACTACAACTTTTGCTGAATTAGGTCCATGGTACAGTACAGGAAAGTACATTTCTAACCTGGTTAATCAATAATAAATAGAGCAGTTTGCATTGATCACTAAAGTTACAATTTTCAAATCTGAAAAACAAATCAGAGCACATAGGTGGTCATTCCGAGTTGATCGCTCGCTAGCTGCTTTTAGCAGCATTGCAAACGCTAGGCAGCCGCCCTCTGGGAGTGTATCTTAGCTTAGCAGAATAGCAAACGAAAGATTAGCAGAACTGCTACTAAATATTTTCTTGCAGTTTCTGAGTAGCTCCAGACCTACTCCTAGATTGCGATCAGCTCAGTCCGTTTAGTTCCTGGTTTGACATCACAAACACACCCTGCATTCGGCCAGCCACTCACCCGTTTCTCCAGACACTCCTGCATTTTTGCCTGACAAGCCTGCGTTTTTTAGCACACTCCCGGAAAATGCTCAGTTACCACCCAGAAATGCCCCTTTCCTGTCAATGATTCACAATCAGCAGTGCGACTGAAAAGCTTTGCACGAACACCAGCAAATCTACTAAGTTTTGTGTTAAATAACTTAGCGCATGCGCTCTGCGTACCATGCGCATGCGCATTTAGCAACAAATCGCAGCATAGCGAAAATCGGCAACGAGCGAAGAACTCGGAATGACCCAAATAGAACCAAATCATGTCAGTTATTCCATACAGTACATATTATTTTTTTATTTCTAATAATTATATGCATTATTTTAATAACCTGTTTCTTTTTCCTGAAGTATTTAAGAGAATCCAACACAGTGTGAATCTTTCTGAGAAGAAAAGAACATGGAGAACAATCAAAAATACATTGATGACTTTAACCCTTCAGAATACTACCAGACATACTATGCGGTAGGAACAGAAATTTTATCTGGAGAATGGAGAGAATTTGCACTGAAGATGCTTCATGAAACATTTACTAAAGGTAAATATTTAACAGTGGAAAAATGGATAAATAATTGCATACATTATACAGCAGTATAAGCACTATTAATGATAAATTGATTTATGTATTAGTTGTAGCTATGGTAATCAAGTTACCACTGAGTTCCCAGAATGTGTGTTTAATGCTATAAGCAAACTTCCTGGATTCACTTTGCAAGATACAGTACTGCTTGTATTGACCCTACATTTGTACATTACGAGCTGGTCACATTTTAACAGAAGTTTTAGTACAGTATTTTATTTTTTTATGCAGTGGCAACAATAAAAAATATACTGTACCTTGTTTTTTTTTTCTGACAAACGTTGATTCTACATGCAGGTTTTGCACAGTCATTGATAATTATCTGGAGTGCTGAACCTGTGCTGTTTACATATAAGAAGTGTGACTGTTACATGACGAGACTGATGTTATAATTTATGTATAACTATTAAAGTACATTTTAACTCCATTCCTCTTCTTTGTACTCCCATTCTGCTTCTACACACTGCTGCATTCTTATTTTCTATTTCTCTCTGCTCGACAGTGAGAAGCCTTGGAACCATCTTAGCACAAACTTTTGTCATGTTAAGATCTTGATGCAAAACTTGCCTAACAGTTTCTTTGTCACTGTTTTCCATTTCTGCGATCATTCAGATGCGGAGTCGACGGTCAGCGCAAGCAGTTTTGTAAAATGTTTTATACATTTTCTTTTGTTTTTGATGTGCAAGGTCTTCCGGGATATTCATCATCTTCAACATCCTCACGACCATCACTAAATGCTTTATGCTACTCAAACACACGTGCACATGATATACAATCTGCCCCATAAGACTCGATTAGCATACAAATGATGGTTATTTTGCCCAATTTAACTAAACACTTTAAGTTAACACATTGCTCTACTTTTGAACTAAGCATTTTTACCATGCATGGGAAATCACAAGTTCTTTGAATTTTATATATATATATATATATATATATATATATACACACACACACACACACACACACACACACACACACACACACACACACACACACACACACACAGTGGATCTGGAAAGTATTCACAGCACTTCACGTTTGCAAATTTATTAAAAATAAAGAACTAAGAAATCACATGTACAGTATATAAGTATTCACAGCCTTTGCCATGAAGCTCAAAATTGAGCTCAGGTGCATCCTGTTTCCACTGATAATCCTTGAGATGTTCCTACAGCTTAATTGGAGTCCACATGTGGAAAATTCAGTTAATTTGACATGATTTGGATGTACACACACCTGTCTATATAAGGTCCAACATTTGACAGTGCATGTCTGAGCACAAACCAAGCATGAAGTCAAAGGAATTGTCTGTAGACCTCAGAGACAGGATTGTCTCAAGGCACAAATTTGGGGAAGTATACAGAAAAATATCTGCTGCTTTGAAAGTCCCGATGAGCACAGTGGCCTCCATCATCCATAAATGAAAGAAGTTAAGAACCGCCAAGACTCTTCCTAGAGCTGGCCGGGCGTCTAAACTGAGCGATCGGGGAAGAAGGGCCCTAGTGAGGGAGGTGACTAAGAACCTGATGGTCACTCTGTTAGAGCTACAGCATTCCTCTGTGGAGAGAGGAGAACCTACCAGGACAACCATCTCTGCAGCAATCCACCAATCAGGCCCGTATGGTAGAGTGGCCAGATGGAAGCCACTCCTCAGTAAAAGCACATTGCAGCCCACCTGGAGTTTGCCATATTGCACCTGAAAGACTCTAAGACCATGAGAATCAAGATTCTCTGGTCTGATGAGACAAATAATGAACTCTTTGGTGTGAATGTTAGGCATCATCTTTGGAGGAAACCAGGCACTGCTCATCACCAGACCAATACCATCACTACAGTGAAGCATGGTGGTGGCAGCATCATGCTTTGGGAATGTTTTTCTGTGGTATGAACTGAGAGACTAGTCAGGATAGAGGGAAAGATGAATGCAGCAATGTAAGAGACATCCTGGAAAAAAACCTGCACCAGAGCACTCTTGACCTCAGACTGGGGTGACGGATCATCTTTCAGCAGGACAACGACCCTAAGCACAAAGCCAAGATATCAAAGGAGTGGCTTCAGGACAACTCTGTGAATGTCCTTGACTGGCCCAGCCAGAGCCCAGACTTGAATCCAATTGAACATCTCTGGAGAGATCTGAAAATGGCTGTGAACCGACGCTTCCCATCCACCCTGATGGAACTTGAGAGGTGCTGAAAAGGAGAATGGGTGAAATTGCCCAAAGATAGGTGTGCCAAGCTTGTGGCATCATATTTAAAAAGACTTGAGGCTATAATTGTTGCCAAAGGTGCATTAACAAAGTACTGAGCAAAAGTTGTAAATACTTATATACATGTGATTTCTTAGTTTTTTATTTTTATTAAATTTGCAAAAATCTCAAAAACACTTTATTCATGTTGTCATTATGGGCCATTGTGTGTAGAATTTTGAGAGAAAAAATTAATTTATTCCATTTTGTAATAAGGCTGTAACATAAAATATGGAAAAACTGAAGCAATGCAAATACTTTCTGGATGCACTATGTATGTATATATATATATATATATATATATATATATATATATGAAAAGATCGTGTAGATCAGTGAGCTTGTCTAAGGTTCGAGAATTACAAATGCCGCTTTTACAAATAGGTGGGTACCTTTTGATCAAAATTAGTTCATAAGTACAGTTTCAATAATAATGCCTTGATAAGTTCAGCAAGGGAAAAGATGGGGGGAGTCAAGGCTACTTAGTCCTTTTTGAACACCTTCCAATCTTCTGGGAGGCTGCTCAGTTCTTCAAAAAGCCATATGGTGTATGGCAATAGTTCTGTAAATGTAAGTGGGGGAGAAGAAGTGCCTTATGGTGTAGTAAGTTTCAAACATGCATTTCGACACACAAAGAATAATAATTGCGTACCAGATAATGACTTGGGTAGGGCCTATCGCTCTCCACTTGAGCTGCTTAACACCATCTGCAATTCAGGAAGACAAACAATCGCCACATAGTGTACTATTAAAATTACTAGTATCGGCCCCTCAAACCCAAAAAGGTCTGAGTACCAGATCTATAAGGGCATCAAGCATATCATATAGCTCTTTATCCAAATCTTCCGGACGCATGTTACCAGGATACGTACAGTAGTTTAGGTCATCAGACCATTTAAATGCATTTATTGGTACATAAAAAGTTCAAACACTCAAAAACAAATAAACAAATTACCAAAATGAAGTTTTAGTAAAAAGATATAGCTTAGCTTGGCAGCTGGGAAACAAGCTTGTTCAGTTAGGTCTCTCAATGTATTTCGCCCGCCAGGGCTTCCTCAGGAGATTCCAGTGGGCTGTCATGAGGTGGTATTTATACCTCTTTCTATCTAATCATCTGGTAGAACTGTTACTTCCGATCCGCATCATTACCGGAACCGGAATTGAAAGGGAATTGTAAACAATAATCATTCTTAATAATTAGAGCGCTTGTCACACAAACATCATTGGTGATTCAATGGGTTTTAAAACATTAATGAAAGTCAGTGTGTCTTAATTCAACAAAAAACGATCGCTACATATTCCTCATTAAACACACTAACTACGGGTAAGACACAGTAAGTGTCGCAGCTAACACGATCGAGTCACTTACAGTCAAACAAGATAAAAAGTGGGCTTGTGAGCGGCGGAATACGGGTTTCTGAAAGTGACACGTGTAACATCATCGTGTCAGTCCCGGCACCGGCGCCTACGCCCACGGCATATGACAAAGGGGATGGGCTAGAAATAAAATTAGCATATATAAACAAACTATCCCATTATATTACCAAAACTTGTGGCTATTGATAGGGGATACTAATTAGACACATATAAAGTGCTTAAGAAAAATAGCAACCCTATATGGTTAAGTTGTTGAAAAAGTGCATTTAGTGCTGGATAAATGAAACAATAATCACTTGAGCACCCAAATAAAAAGTACATCTTTAATTGTGATATAAATGATATTAGCAGTATTTTTTTATAAAAACCAGTTCTATAATAAAAAATTAAAAAGAAGATGAAAGGATTATATTGATTCCTTTGGTCTCATACCGGGAACATTTGATGTGCGGTTTCAATTATGTGTGTATAGGGTAATGGTTACTCACTAGCCCAAATATATAAATTAGTAAATAGATAGTATGCAGCTAAACGTAATGTAGAATAAAATATACATTTTAAAATATACATTTTGTAAAACTTACACTAAAAACAGTGTGACACATGGATGTACACAGATAAAAGGAGGGAGAGGTGTTTTGAAGACTCTTATAAAAAGGGGGCAATCTCATATCCCTCGTTATGACCTTGTAGGAACATTGTATTCAGAGTAAAAATCCAAAACATTTCACGCTGAGATAACTTCTTAAGTATATCTCCACCCCTAATGCCTAATTTGACATGTTCAATAGCCTTAAAGGTGAGTGTTTCAATGCTTGAATTATGAGTTTCCGCAAAGTGTCTTGATAGGGGATGGCTTTCTACTGTACTCTTTATATTCCGCACATGTTCCTGAATACGTCACTTCAGAGGTCTCTTAGTCTTCTCGATATATTTCCGTTGGCACCCGCACTCTATCATGCATACCACAGATGTAGTATTGCAATTGACAAAGTCTTTCATTTTAAATTCTTTCATACCACTGGTAACGGAGAATGATCTCCAGTTAGGGTGTACAAATTTACACATATTACAATGTCCACACTTGTACATCCCTTTACATTTTGGTAATTCCTGTGTGCTGATCTTAGCATCCTTTAACATACTTGGTGCCAGTATCTCTTATAGATTTTGGGATCTATGGAAAATTATCTCTGGGTGCTCTGGTAATATTTCTCTCAGTACTGGGTACATTTTGAGTATATGCCAATGTCTGGAAAAAGATTTCTTGATTTTCAGTTCCTCACAGTTATATTTTGTCATGAATGATGCCATCAGTTTCTTTTTAAGCTCTTTCTTCTTAGGTTGTAACAGTAATTCACACTCCAATTTTTCACCACGATTCACTGCATCAGCTATATGTTCCAGATATCCTCTTTCCCTGAACCTATCCGCATACAGTTTGGATTGATCAGTGAAGGTTTCAGGGATACTACAATTCCTCTTAATTCTGTACATATGTGAAAACGGAATCTTGTTCTTCCATTTTGTAGTATGGCTGCTGTCATAATATAGATAACTATTCGTGTCAACTGTTTTAATGAAATTCTTGGTAATAACCATCCCATTCTCTTTACTGAGTATCAAATCCAAAAATTCTACATGTTCATTACTCGCAGTGCTGGTAAATTTGAGGTTAAAATCGTTGGTCTGGATACCCTCCATACATTCGTTAAAACTTTCCATCCCAAATTAAAATAATGTCATCAATATACCTTTTGTAAAAAGAATATTCTTTCCAAAGCAGATGTTCTCATAGATATAAGTTTGTTCCCACATCCCCATAAGGATGTTGGCATAACTCAGTGTGAAAATTGTACCCATGGCGGTACCACATACTTGTAGATAAAATGTGTCCATGAATTTAAAATAATTATGTGTCAAAATAAAATCAGTGTGCATAAAAATTTGCAATGCAAACTTGTGATATTTGGGTCAGATTCTAGTTTCGCACGGCATGCCTTAATCCCCTTCTCATGGGTAATACTAGTGTAGAGGGACTGAACATCAATGGTCGTCCAGATGAAGGTATCTTCCCACTTGAAATCCTTTAGCGAACTCAGGACACTAGTCGTGTCTTTTAAAAATGATGGAAGATTTTGTACATGAGGTTTAATGTACAAAATCTGGATTTTCTTCTTCTTCCTCCTCATTTCCCTCTTCTTGTAATCTTTGTTTTAATGGTGATGCAATGTTGATACTTTCCTTTATTCTCCCCTGTTGGTCTCGATCTCTGTCCTTGTTATTTGTTGTAGAGCTGGTTGTTGGACGTTCCAGGGCTGCATACCGATTTTCTGTCCTAATTACTTCAACTCTTGAATTCATTTCAATCTAATGAAACTCATTGAGAAAGAAAAGAAGACAGAATTGTTATCTACAGAAGATGACCTTAAGACCAAAGACCATGCCCTCAGTAAATTTAAAGATAGTGAACAATTCAAGATCAATGAAAAAGTGCTCAGTGAGAAACTGGAAAAAGTGGAGGAAGATGTCACCAGGAATAAAGAGCAAAAATTCCTAAGAGATAAGAGGGACTATGACAACAACAAGATCAAAAATTGGTCCAGAGCCCAAGTACAGGATAGAAGTAGTGGGAGGATGCCGCATAGGTCATTGGATCATTTACAACATTGGCAAAATCAGGGAAACAGATCATCCTCCTTTCAGAAACAATCAACAAATTCAAGAGTTGGAGTAATTAGGACAGAAAATCGGTATGCAGCCCTGGAATGTCCAACAACCAGCTCTACAACAAATAACGAGGACCATTTTTTAGAGCAAAGACCAGTGAGAATGCACAGAGATTGAGACCAACAGAGGAGAATAAAGAAAAGTATCAACATTGCGTCACCATTAACACGAAGATTACAATAATGGGGAAATGAGGAGGAAGAAGAAGAAAATCCAAGAAAAAGATATTACAGATAACCCATCCACAGGAGAAGGGCATCTTTAACTTATCTAAACATACATTGACACAACCTCAAATATCCCTACTGAGCAAAGGAATCACCTTTGCACCTACGTAAAAACATGATAAGTTTCAGATGGTCATTGACTTAAATAAATACAGTATGTAAGAAATCTGAAACTGAAACGACACTTTGCGAGGAAATACCAATATCTCATGATTAATAACCCGATAAAACCCATTATGTACCATCTACCGAAGATACACAAGAGTATGGACCTCCCACGCGGGAGACCTATTATAGCAGGTATAGACTCTCTAACAGCACACCCTTGGAATATGTGGATGTTTTTTTAAAACCTCATGTACAAAATGTTCCGTCATTTTTACAAGACACGACTAGTGTCCTGAGTTCGCTAAAGGATTTCAAGTGGGAAGATACCTTCATCTGGACGACCATTGATGTTCAGTCCCTCTACACTAGTATTACCAATTAGAAGGGGATTAAGGCATGCCGTGCGAAACTAGAATCTGACCCAAATATCACAAGTATGCATTGCGAATTTTTATGCACACTGATTGATTTTATTTTGACACATAATTATTTTAAATTCATGGACACATTTTATCTACAAGTATGTGGTACCGCCATGGGTACAGATTGTGCACCGAGTTATGTCAACATCCTTATGGGGATGTGGGAACAAACTTATATCTATGAGAACATCTGCTTTGGAAAGAATATTTGTTTTACAAGAGGTTTAATGATGACATTATTTTTATTTGGGATGGAAACATGGAAAGTTTTAACGAATGTATGGAGGGTATCCAGACCAACGATTTTAACCTCAAATTTACCAGCACTGCGAGTAAAGAACATGTAGAATTTTTGGATTTGATACTCAGTAATGAGAATGGTATGGTTATTACCAAGAATTTAATTAAAACAGTTGACACAAATAGTTATCTACATTATGACAGCAGCCATACTACAAAATGGAAGAACAAGATTCCATTTTCACAGATGTACAGAATTAAGAGGAATTGTAGTATCCCTGAAACCTTCACTGATCAATCCAAACTGTATGTGGATAGGTTCAGGGAAAGAGGATATCCGGAAAATATTATAGCTGATGCAGTGAATCGTGGTGAAAAATTGGAGAGAGAATTACTGTTACAACCTAAGAAGAAAGAACTTAAAAAGAAACTGGTGGCACCATTTATAACCAAATATAATTGTGAGGAACTGAAAATCAAGAACTCTTTTTCCAGACATTGGCATATACTCAAAATGGACCCAGTACTAAGAGAAGTATTACCAGAACACCCAGAGATCATTTTCCGTAGATCCCAAAATCTAAAAGAGATACTGGCACCAAGTATGTTAAAGAATGCTAATATCAGCACACAGGGATTACCAAAATGTAAAGGGATGTACAAGTGTGGACATTGCAATATGTGTAAATTCGTACACCCTAACAGGAGATCATTCTCCGATACCAGTGGTATGAAAGAATTTAAAATGAAAGACTTTGTCAATTGCAATACAACATCTGTGGTATACATGATAGAGTGCGGGTGCCAACGGAAATATATCGGGAAGACTAAGAGACCTTTGAAGTTACGTATTCAGGAACATGTGCGGAATAAAAAGAATAAAGTAGAAAGCCATCACCTATCAAGACACTTTGCGGAAACTCATAATTCAAGCATTGAAACACTCACCTTTAAGGCAATTGAACATGTCAAATTAGGCATTAGGGGTGGAGATATACTTAAGAAGTTATCTCAACGTGAAATGTTTGGGATTTCTACTTTGAATACAATGTTCCCACAATGTCATAACGAGGGATATGAGACTACCACCTTTTTATAAGAGTCTTCCAAGCACCTCTACCTCCTTTTATCTGTGTACATCCATGTGTCTCACTGTTTTTAATGGATGTTTTATAAAATTAATATTTTAAAATGTATATTTTATTCTACATTACAATTAGCTGCATACTATCTATTTACTAATTTATATATTTGGGCTAGTGAGTAACCATTACCCTATACAGACATAATTGAGACCACACTTCAAATGTTCCCGGTATGAGACCAAAGGAAACAATTTAATTCTTTCATCATCTTTTTATTTTTTTATTATAGAACTGGTTTTTATAAAAAGAATACTGCTAATATCATTTATATCACAGTTAAAGATGTACTTTGTATTTGGGTGCTCAAGTGATTATTTTTTCATTTGTCCAGCATTAATTGCACTTTTTCAACAACTTAACCATATAGGGTTGTTATTTTTCTTAAGCACTTTATATTTGTATGATTAGTATCCCCTATCAATATCCACAAGGTTTGGTAATATAATGGGATGGTTTGTTTATATATGCTAATTTTATTTCTAGCCCATCACCTGTGTCATATGCCGTGGGCGCCGGCGCCAGGACTGACATGATGATGTTACAAGTGTCAGTTCTGGAAACCCATATTCCGCTCACAAGCCCAATATGTATCTCGTTTGACCGGAAGTGACTCGATCGTGTTAGCCACGACACTTCCTGTGTCTTACCCGTAGTTAATGTGTTTAATGAGGAATATGTAGTGCTAGTTTTTATTGAATTATGACACACTGACTTTCATTAATGTTTTAAAACCCATTGAATCACCAATGATGTTTGTGTGACAAGCGCTCTAATTATTAAGAATGATTATTGTTTACAATTCCCTTTCACTTCCGGTTCTGGTAATGATGCGGACCGGAAGTAACAGTTCCACCTGATGATTAGATAGAAAGAGGTATAAATATCACCTCATTACAGCCCACTGGATTATCCTGAGGAAGCCCTGGTGGGCGAAATGCGTTGAGAGACCTAACTGAACAAGGCTGTTGCCCAGCTGCCAAGCTAAGCTATATCTTTTTACTAAAACTTAATTTTGGTTATTTATTTATTTGTTTTTGAGTGTTTGGACTTTTTATGTACCAATAAATGCATTTAAATGGTCTGATGACATGAACTACGTATCCTGGTAACATTTGTCCAGAAGATTTGGATAAAGATCTATATGATATGCTTGATACCCTTATAGATCTGGTACGCAGACCTGTTTGGGTTCGTGGGGCCGATACTGGTCATTTTAATAGTACACTATGTGGCGATTGTTTGTCTTCCTGAATTGCAGATGGTGTTAAGCAGCTCAAGTGGAGAGCGATAGGCCCTACCCAAGTCATTATCTGGTATGCATTTATTATTCTTTGTGTGTCTTAATGCACGTTTGAAACTTACTACACCATAAGGCATTTGTTCTTCTCCCCCCCTTACACATTATATATATATATATACAGGTTGAGTATCCCATATCCAAATATTCCGAAATACGGAATATTCCGAAATACGGACTTTTTTGAGGAAGAGTGAGATAGTGAAACCTTTGTTTTTTGATGGCTCAATGTACACAAACTTTGTTTAATACACAAAGTTATTAAAAATATTGTATTAAATGACCTTCAGGCTGTGTGTATAAGGTGTATATGAAACATAAATGAATTGTGTGAATGTAGACACACTTTGTTTAATGCACAAAGTTATAAAAAATATTGGCTAAAATTACCTTCAGGCTGTGTGTATAAGGTGTATATGTAACATAAATGCATTCTGTGCTTAGATTTAGGTCCCATCACCATGATATCTTATTATGGTATGCAATTATTCCAAAATCCGGAAAAATCCCATATCCAAAATACCTCTGGTCCCAAGCATTTTGGATAAGGGAGACTCAACCTGTATATATATATATATATATATATATAAACACAAAAGTATCTTTATCTCGTGCCAAACTGAGACCAGCATAATGGAAGAGATCCCTGTTGAAAGACCTTAATAACATACAAGATAAAAACAATTTCCCAAGTGCGCTAAAATGGAATGTATTTACACAGAATCTTCCAGCGTTATTTCCATATGCATGAATTGTATACTGTAGAATGTTTGTGTCTAGGGACCTGTAATAGACACCCCCTCACCAGATAGTCACCCAAACAAGAGGCCCAAGGCCAATTAATAAAAAAAAAATATTTTAATAGCATACAATGGAACAATTGGAATTTTCCATATAATTCATCATGAAATATTCACAAGAATCTTATTAAAATGTCATTAAAACTAATATGTTTGTTGTTGACGTAAGACACTCCCTCACCTCTTACAAGGTGTGAGCTTGAGAGGGAATATCTTCACAAACAAGTTTAAGAACTTCTGACTGAAAAATCCAACGCGTTTCATCTTATCGACTTCATCAGGGGTAACTTGTTTGGGAATAAAGGAAAATACTTTTTTTTGTTTCAAATGGACAAATGTCCTAAATAGAAACAAAAGTTTTATGAATGGAATGAGAAAATCTAAAAAAGGGGTGCCTACCGAATATAAAAGACAGGCTTATTTATCATCAGTAGGTTGATATGTAACAGCCATGATCTAAAATTATGAATAGAACACATTATTAAATGTGTTTATTATTAAAACTACTCAAATTATTTTGATTGATTACAGCAGAACATACCTTAAATATAAGGATAAGTAGATCTCTAATCAAGCTCCTGATAGGAGCTTAATTGTTGGTTCCTTTTGGGAATACTGGCAGTCCTGTATTGGTGTTTATGAAAACTACCTGTTTGAGAAGGAGAAAAGGGATCTAATGTAAACTGATAATTAAAAGGTCTACAGCTAGATGGATATTTGTTAAACGTACTATAATTTATTGAGTACCAAAAAACAAAACAACAAAAACAAAACATACCTTGGAGATAACTGATTCTTAAAAAGGTCCCTTATGGGGCTACTGATTATAGTTCCCTTTAGTGGGGTGGGTCTTTATCTTACACGTGACCCGCCGCATCACGAAAGGCTAATAACGGCTGGGTAGGGCGGACCATCTTCTTGCAAGCATCTGACAGTAACTGGTCCCGCCCCTAAATACATCTGTCATCTACAGGCCATGCCCCCACCCTAATACATCCCTATTCTCAAAGGTGGGGCAGGTGGGTGCGTTAGTTGGTTTTGTGCAGATGACGGGAGGGGTGGTGGGGGGTGCGGCTGGCTGAGCGGCCGTGGTGCGTGTTCCTGCCATGGATGGATGTGGAGGGGGGGGTGGAATCGGTGCAGTGGGGTTAGGCTGGGCAGTGTGTGCTGGTCCGTTATGCGGACGTCGGGGGGGGTGTCTGGGCCGTCAGTGGCTGCATGTGGGAGCTGGTGGAGGGGGATTTTTTCGGGTGTGTGGTCTGGGTGTCTGTGGGTTATAAGTGCCAAGGGAGGGGACCATGCTTACCTGGCACTGTGGGGTGTCCGTGCACTTGTGGCTGGGGATGGTGCTCCTGTTGTAGCTACTGCTAACTGGTGTGCTGGGACAGGACAGGAGCTGCTAAGGCCGCCCAAGTCTGTGACTCCACCCAGCGTTAGAGGGCCAGGCACACAGGGCTAATATATAGGAGATACTGTATAAATGTAAACTGTACCTACAAATGCAGTTGGTGCAAGAGCACCGCTGAAAGATATATCATTGACTATGGAGTGCCAGACCCAGAGAAATAGATAGATATGTATAATATAAACTGTATATATATATATATATATATATATATACATATATGTATATATATATACATATATATATATATATATATATATATATTAGGGATATGAGCTGGCACTCATCATGGGTTTTGGTTTTGGATCTGTATCTGCTGTGTGTTCTTGATCTGTATTTGGTTTTTCCAAATCCGCCCTTGCGGGTTTTTGTTTTTGGATCTTAATTTTTTTGCAAACATACATAAAAACAGCTAAAATCACAGGATTTTGGCCTACTTTTATTCTTACAGTATCCCTCCCACCCTTATGATGGATATTAGAAAGGACATGCACAGTTTAACAAACCAAGCACATCACTGACAAGACTGAAACTTTTCTGGCTGAAGTGCTTGCTTTGGCACCCACAAGACAATTTGTTGGAAGGATTGCCTCTAATCACTAATGAGGATGTTGATGATGAGATTGTTAATTACATTATAATCTTGTAAAATAAATGTAATGATGCCTGATCAGCAGTGTTAAAGTACTTGTATATGAAAAATAACAGTATAGCTGTAGTGTACTAGGCAATTGTGAAAAAGAAAAAACAATATTCCAGTCATTTATGACCTAGGAGAAAAGTCCAAACCCCATACAGTACATCAGCAATCAATTGGGGCAATTTGGTATTTTGCTGATGATTGTTCAAATAAATCTGCAAGGTATGGGGTTCACAAATCACATATTGTAGCCAAAAATCAATTGGGATTGTTAAATCAGGTTGTCCAACATGTTGGATTTCACAGATTAATTGGGGTTGTAGATTGCTAGTGTATGGTAACAATCAGCAGATTTGCAGGCCTTTTCTACTTAACTGATGAGTCTTTCAAAATTGACAGATCTGTATTTGCTGAAAATGATCTGCAAATCACTAAAAAAATATCTGTAATTTATGAGCGCAAATTGGGAGATTGGGGTATCTTTAAATCTGGAAAAAAAATATCAGAATTTTTGTGGCGTTTGCTGATCTATGGGGCCTTTACTAAACACTGTGAACAACCTCACTGATTGGAAAGTTAACTTGAGGGTTCAGTCTAGGCCAAGCATTCTCTATTTGCTCTGAAATACAAACCAGCTTCAGAAAAGACTAAGGGGGTCATTCCGAGTTGATTGCTCGCTAGCAACTTTTTGCAGCGCTGCGATCAGATAGTCGCCGCCTATGGGGCAGTGTATTCTTGCTTTGCAAGTGTGCGAACGCTGTTGCAGCTGACGGCACAAAAACGTTTTTTGCAGTCTCTGAGTAGCTCTGGACTTACTCAGCCACTACGATCACTTCAGTCTTTTTGGTCCCGGAATGGACATCAGACACCCGCCCTGCAAACGCTTGGACATACATGCATTTTTGCAAACACTCCCTGAAAACGGTCAGTTGACACCCATAAATACCCTCTTTCTGTCAATCACCTTGCGATCGGCTGTGCGAATGGATTCTTCATTGAATCCTTCGCCCAGCATCGATCCTACTTGTACCCATACGATGCGCCTGCACATTGCGGTACATACGCATGCGCAGTTTTGCCTAGATTTAACATGATCGCAGCGCTGCAAAAAGTTGCTAGCAAGCGATCAACTCGGAATGACCCTCCAATATTGCACAACAGTTGGTTGAAGCAGAGTTCATTAAATTTATCCAGAGTAAACATTGCTTGTGATCCCAATAGAAAAGAATTTATATACTATAAGGGCATGGCTGTGCAATTTTATTAAGGCTGAATATAATAAACAGATTTTTCCCACAGGAGTTTTCTGAGAGGGGTTCATGGTGTTTGAAGAGCTACTGATGTGTGCTCTTATATTGTTGGAGTGTATAACTGCATTTTATAGCAGTACCACGCTCAATCACAACCACAGTCAGCCCCATTGTAGCTAATGGATAGCGGATGCATGTGTACACGCACTCTCTGCTTTCCCACACCATGAATGTATGCATTGTAGCAACAATATAAGAGGACACATCTGTACACATCAAAAGTTATTGAATGCATTGAGCTGGAATTTGGAATACAGCTGTAGAACTGTTGCGTGCCAGTTTTAAGAGCAAAAAAAAAAAAAGAAGAGAGAGAGAATAACTATGAAAATGTTGAAAATGTCAGTGTTTTTCTTTCAGTTCTTATTTGGCCAAAAGTGGCAATTTTTAGCTTTTGATACGTTTTTTGGGAAGGCAAAACCCAGTGTAAAGGATGATTTAAGACTAGGGGTTTGTTTTGATAGATCTTGTTTCAGTTTAGGTAATTTTGGGGTTAAGGTCTTTGAGAAAGCTAAAATTTTGTAGAATATGCCCCATTTCAAATATAGGAATTTAAATTTGATGCACATGTCAAATAGTTGCCTGCACGGGATGTACTCAGAGTGGCTTCAATTGAGAGGACCAATATAGCCGACTATTCCCTGCATCCAGTTTTTGTTCTTTAGAACTACATACACTTTGGTGATACAGTGGGGCAGGGGGGTGTTTTGAGGTTGGTGGGTGTACATTGTCACAGTAATTAGTCCTGACACTGCTCTGATAATGAGTTTAATCATTCAGTTCAAGATATGATGGATGTGGCTGTTGCAGTTTGAGCTAGTGGTGCCACTAATTAATTAATTTTTCACTGTACAGCCACTATGTCACTGCAGGATGGCAGTTAGCAGTGTGTTTGTAGGGTTCACTACGGGTGGCCGGCGGTCGGGCTCCCGGCGACCAGCATCCCGGCGCCGGGAGCCCGACCGCCGGCTTACCGACAGCTTGGCCAGCGCAAATGAGCCCCTTGCGGGCTCGCTGCGCTCGCCACGCTACGGGCACGGTGGCGCGCTACGCGCGCCACACTATTTTATTCTCCCTCTATGGGGGTCGTGGACCCCCACGAGGGAAAATAAGTGTCGGTAAGCCGGCGGTCGGGCTCCCGGCGCCGGTATACTGAGCGCCGGGAGCCCGACCGCCGGCAAACAGAAGACCACCCGTGTTTGTAGAATGTTCTGTGTGGTGCTTCTCTGTGTTAAAAGTGCAGAGAGAATAAAAAAGTAGAAAACAAACCTGCCAACCCTCATTCAAAAAATCTACAGGGAACAAATTGAGTAGGGTTCTACCATATTTTAATGAACCAGCACTGGGCTCTTGTAGCCATCCTTGGTTCTAAATATACAGGAAAAAAATTACACAGGTTCCCATATATTTTTATATCCATCAACTGGCTTCAATTGCAGGGGGGTAATGACACAGCTAGGGGACACACTTCATGTGGTCACCCTGGCCAAAGCATTAACCCCCTCCCAACTAGTCAGCTCATGCCAGGTATTCCTGGGGAAGTGCAGACTCCCCAATAATGGGTTTCCCCTCCCCAGGTTACCCCAGGCCAGGGCTGAAGCCCAGGGCTATACCCAAAACTTGGGGTGTTGGGTGCAAGGTTGATAGCTTTCAGTTTTTGTCAGATTTAACTTATATTGTATTTTACAGGAGGACTACAGGACCCAGCAAGCCTCCACCATATTCCGGTTCTTTGATAACCATAAGTACCAACATGTCAGGTATTAAGGTACCTATAGTCCTCCTGTAAAAGAAATATTAAAATAAGCACAGTATTGTACACACACAGTGCAGAAAGTAAAACTTTATTACATACACTCGCACTCATACTATGCTCACATTGTCCCTAGTGCTGATCGAGCCTCTTGTTCATGTAGAATCCCAATACATGGCTAAAAAAAATATACATACTCACCTAACCCTTGGAGAAGGTCGGTGTTCTTCTCCAGTTGCATCACAGTTGTTAAAAAATAAGAAAAGCAAGACCCAATCCATGCCAGAAATAGCAGCACTGTATTTACATGCTGTATATATGTGCTATATATAGACTCCCTGAAAGTGACAGGACCTACAAGGTTTCCTGTATTTGGAGGGCTGCCAACCAACTAGTGGCCACTACTGTGGAAATCTCCTGCTGGTTGGCTGAGAGTAGCACACGTAGCTCATTTCCAAAATGGCCCTGTGAGTAGTGATTGGCTTGCTCACGGCGCCATCTTTGAATTTCAAGATGGTCACTGTAGGCCAATTGCTGCTCACTGCATCATCGGCACGTTCCCTTGGGCTGGCTTAATTTAGCCAGCGTGAGGAAGGGGCAGGCAGACCAATTGCGGAGGAAGAGCTGAGAAGACCTAAAGAAAGATAAAACCTGGGGAGGTGGCAGACTGCAAAATTGTTTAAAGGCTGTGACAGTGACAACGCTATTAAATAAATTAATAAAAACATGCAGTGTCTATGTCTTTATTTGAATATTTTCTTTACAGGCAGCCTACAGGTGAAACTGTGATCCATAAGTGCTGGGTCAGGCTTTCTGGAAACTGTAGGCCCCCTGTAAAGAACAATATAACCCATTCCCATGCTATTAAATCTGCACCCTCCGCCACCAGGGATGCAGGTAATATCACTAGGCTTTCAGGCCAGGGCTGTTTGTTGCTCAGAATGGCAGACCCCATTTTATTTTTTGGGATCCCCATTTTCCAAGGAATTCCAGTCCTGACCTGACCTGTCTGGGGCTGGGTCGTGTGATGGCAGTAGGAGCCCATGCTGTGTGCCCCCCTGCTATGGCATTATCCCACCCAGCTAGTACAGCCTGGTGCTGGTTATTGGAAAATAGGGAGAATCCCATACCATGTTTCACCTTTTTTCCAATACCAGCCTATGCTGAGAGTTCTGGGGCTGGTTTAGGGATGCATGCCAGGCTGGGCTAGATTTGGCGGTGGCAGATGCAAGCAAGTATTTAATCTTTTTATTGTTACTAATCTTAGTATATCCTAAAGAAAATGTTCCACATTGAAATGTTAATATGATGAGAGCTAATCTGCCTTTTATGCAGTAGCATGATCTTTTATGCCGCAAGTGATGCACCTGGTCGGTAAATATATATTTTACTGTACAAGCAATTGTGAGGACACCTGGCTTATCGCATTGATACTTGGAGTTCTGATAACTGAAAAGTTTATATAAAGTTTATATATGTAGTCGAAAAGGGAAACGGGGGCGCTCAGATATCACGGTGTACTACCGCTAATATATAATGAATCAAGTGTATAGAATAAGTGACACTTCCTCTACTATAAGAGTGGCTGCGACCTTAAGCAATAAATATGTGCTTGGAAAACACATAAATAAAAAAAATTTTGAAAGTGAAGAAAAGGGCGCCTACTAGTGTCTAAATATAGTTATAAAACTGATGTGATTGAGAACAGGAGACTACTTATCTGTCTTAAATAGACTTTTGCTTCAGTCATAGGACCAGTACAGGCACATGAAAAAAGAAGAACAGAATAACATAGCGCGTACTGTTTTTACGCCATTACAATCTACAGATCATATAAACAAAATGTGTGTTTAAGAAGCTTTCTGGGTAAAAGTAAATATCACAACTTTAAAATCCACAGCCAGGGATTTAGTATCGAAAGTTTTTCACCATAAAACACACATAAAAAGACAAAGGTAGAAGTATAAATATATAGTTTTCAATCTATAGATAAAATGGACCAATTATGTGTTTAAAACTTTCTGGGTATATGCAAGTCCCAAAAATTTAGAATCCACAGCCAGGGATTTTTAAAAAAAGTTTTTTCACAAAATTTAATAAAACACATATAACATGAAAAGTAGAAGTAATGCGAGCGTACAAGATAAAATTGAATGAAAAGCTTATCTGTCCATATTAGGACTAGGATACATCAGATCTTTCTTAAGCATCCAAGATAAATAGTAAAATTTCAAACGTACAAAAGTTAAATATTAAAACAGCTTATCTGCCCATAGGGGAAGTTCAGGTGTATCAGTCCCAACGCGTTTCGTCCTTAATTAGACTTCATCATGATAAGCTGTTTTAATATTTAACTTTTGTACGTTTGAAATTTTACTATTTATCTTGGATGCTTAAGAAAGATCTGATGTATCCTAGTCCTAATATGGACAGATAAGCTTTTCATTCAATTTTATCTTGTACGCTCGCATTACTTCTACTTTTCATGTTATATGTGTTTTATTAAATTTTGTGAAAAAACTTTTTAAAAAAATCCCTGGCTGTGGATTCTAAATTTTTGGGACTTGCATATACCCAGAAAGTTTTAAACATATAATTGGTCCATTTTATCTATAGATTGAAAACTATATATTTATACTTCTACCTTTGTCTTTTTATGTGTGTTTTATGGTGAAAAACTTTCGATACTAAATCCCTGGCTGTGGATTTTAAAGTTGTGATATTTACTTTTACCCAGAAAGCTTCTTAAACACACATTTTGTTTATATGATCTGTAGATTGTAATGGCGTAAAAACAGTACGCGCTATGTTATTCTGTTCTTCTTTTTTCATGTGCCTGTACTGGTCCTATGACTGAAGCAAAAGTCTATTTAAGACAGATAAGTAGTCTCCTGTTCTCAATCACATCAGTTTTATAACTATATTTAGACACTAGTAGGCGCCCTTTTCTTCACTTTCATAAAGTTTATATATATATATATATATATATATACATAGCTGAATAACCCGGCACTCACCCGTTCACCAACGGTACTTCACTTTGCTCCCGTGCCTTCCAGAAACGGGGTGTGCAGCCCGCAATACAATTTCCCAAACAGGCGGCACTTGGAGTCTTTCAAAAGTGCATAAAGTGCTTTATTGCAGTGATTATCATCATATCATATGATATGATGATAAGCACTGCAATAAAGCACTTTATGCACTTTTGAAAGACTTCAAGTGCCGCCTGTTTGGGAAATTATATATATATATATATATATATATATATATATATATATAGTGTTCAAAAGGACCAGCACTCCTCTGTTATCTTTGCAATTGTGTCCAGGTGCCAGCAGCACTCAGTGACGACCTCTTCAAAAATTTAAAACACCATTACTCTGGATTTTTTCAATGTTTCAGGATCATTTATTCAAAATAAAAAAGAAAAGAAATGTCGCGCTAGAGAACCTTTGAATTTATAACTGCCAGCGGTTTTGTAATCAATATTTATTATTGTGTTTTCTTCATATATAAACATTAAAAAAGACAATTCATACTAATAAACATACATTTAAAAAAGAGATTTCATGTATGGAATCATATGTATCAAAGTCCATCCTCTAGGGCAGCTGGATGAGTGCAAATGAGCCCCTTATGGGCTCACTGTGCTCGCCATGATACGAGCACGGAGGTATGCTACGCACACCATACTATTTATTCTCCCTCCAGGGGAGTCGTGGACCCCCAAGAGGGAGAATAATTGTTGGTATGCTGGGTGTCGGGATTCCAGTGCCGGTATACTGAGCATCGGATTCCCAACAGCCAGCATACTGAAGACCACCCATGTAATGATTTAATATGTATTTGTGTACTATGATTGTGTTAGGCGTGGCGGTGCGCCCGCTCTCTGACAGTGCAGCGGTCACGACTGCCGCGCCTCTCTTCTTGTACTTCTGCACGGCGCCTAGCAACGCCGGGACGCTAGGCGCGCGCTAGCTGCCAGCTCCCTGACAACGCTAGGACGCCGTGCGTGCAGGGCTGCCGGGTCCTTAGCAACGGGGACGCCACAGGCGGACCGCGTTCCCCGTTGCTCTTATCAGCATTCACCTGTTTTCCCCTGCTCGTGCAGCTAAGCAGCTGCATGACATTTGTTCATTTAGCCCTGTGTTTTCATTGGAGGGTTCCCTGTTATATGCTTCCTTAGTGCCTCACACTAGCGCCGGTGATAGCTTCCTGCATGCTGCTCATGTTTGGTGAACGTCTGTTCTTGGTCTGCTGTATCCGGTCCGTTCTGCTCCCTGAGTTCCTGTATCTTGGAGTTCGTTAGCTGGTCCTGGGAATCCTTCTGGTCCTCATTTACCTGTGGCTGTCAGTTGGGGTTCTCACCTGGCGTCGTGAGTGGCGGCCTTGCCGCGTGTTGCGGTTTAGGCCGTTTAGTATTGTTTGTTTTGTACTGGAGCATTTGCGGAGGTTTCCGCTTCCACTGTCCTCCCCAGAACTCGGCGGTGCCGTGTAGGGGAGTGCACAAGTGGTATCTTTTGGTTGTTCTTTTCCTTGGCGGCAAGCCGCGCATACATTTAGGTTTAGGTTAGCCAGTAGCCCCTGGCCTTGTTGTTTCAGTTAGAGGGCCCCTTGTTATTACCCTGTCTCAGTTCACTCTTTGTCTCTCATTAAGACCTGAGGGGGCATCGGAGTTGGGCAGACTTAATCCGCCCTTCAAATGCGGCTGCCATGGGCCCAAGAAACCATAGTCTCGCAAGAGTGAATTGACAGCACGGGTAAAACAACGGAGGTAGGGTGCCAGGGGCTATTCCCATTCCGTTTCCCTTTCCCAGCATTACGTCCTGCTGCTCCGGACTACTGTATAAGATCTCCCTGGTCCTGAGCATCCGGGTCGTAACATTATCACCGGCCATAATAAAAAAAATAAGGGGTCTTTTGTTTTTTGTATTGGTGGGCCTAGAAATTCATCATCATGAATCCAGCAGGGTTAGGTCCAAATCCCAGTCAGCTTTTGGCCAACCAGATTCAGGAGTTAACTCAGATGTTTCAGGATCTTTCTCTTCGGGTGAGATCTCAGGAAGATCTTTTGCGAGCCTCCCCGAGTGTGGTTCCTGAACCGAAGATGCATTTACCTGATCGTTTTTTGGGTAGTCGGAAGGATTTTTTTAATTTTAAGGAAACTTGTAAGCTTTATTTTCATTTAAAGCCTCGTTCTTCCGGTACGGAGTCCCAACGGGTCGGTATTGACATATCCCTACTCCAGGGTGATCCACAGACTTGGGCTTTTGGGCTAAAATCAGATGATGCTGCTTTGCTATCAGTAGACGCCTTTTTTAAATCCTTAGGCCTTCTGTATGATGACCCTGATAGAGAAGCATCAGCAGAGACATCTGCGTGCTCTAAAGCAAGGGAAAGATCCAGCAGAAGCTTATTGTACCGAGTTTCGCCGTTGGTCGAACGACTGTGGCTGGAATGACCCAGCCCTGCGCAGTCAGTTTCGCCTCGGTTTGTCTGAAATTATTAAAGACAGTCTCCTTCAGTACCCCGCTCCTGAGACTCTAGACAAACTCATGGAGCTTGCCATTAAAATTGATCGTCTTCTCCGAGAGCGGAGGGCTGAAAGAGGAACAACTTTTTGGCCTAGTCCATGTGTATATAGTTTTCCTGAGGACATCGAGGAGCCCATGCAGATGGGTTTCTCCCGGATGTCCCCAGAGGAAAGGACCAGAAGGTTAAAATCTGGTCTCTGTTTGTATTGTGGTGGCAAGGGACATATCGCACGTAGTTGCCCGAATAAGTCGGAAAACTCTTTTGACCAAGTGAATGGTGATGGGGTTCACTTAGGTCTGCAGTTAATCTCCTCTAGAGATTCTTTATTAGTTCCTGTAAAGATTTCCTTTGGTTGCCTCAGTTCGTCGGTGTCAGCCTTCGTCGACAGTGGAGCTGCAGGAAATTTCATGGATTTAGGTTGGGCTAGGACTTTAGGCGTACCTCAGGTACCTTTGGATAAACGTATTACCATGCACGGCTTGGATGGTGGTCCACTTTCCAATGGGGTTATTACTCACCGCACACCTCCAGTACTCCTGACTGTGGGGGTCCTGCATTCTGAAAAAATAGAATTTTACCTTACTCATTGCCCGGCAGTTCCAGTAGTTTTGGGCCACCCCTGGCTAGCCCTTCATAATCCCACCATAGATTGGCGGTCTGGGGAGATTTCCCAGTGGGGTCCCTTTTGTTGCAAGGAGTGTATTTCCCGTCCAGTCCGGGTTGCGGCTGTTACCCCGGAATCTATTCCTTTGGAATATCAGGATTTTGCCGATGTTTTCTCCAAAGGTAACGTGACTTAATTACAAATGCCACTTTACCAAAGGGGAGATTATATGCCCTGTCTGGGCCAGAAACCACGGCTATGGATAATTACATTCAGGAGAGCCTGAAAAAAGGTTTCATTAGGCCCTCGAAGTCCCCATTGAGTGCAGGGTTCTTTTTTGTAGAGAAAAAAGATGGGTCGCTCAGACCATCTATTGACTTTCGGGCTCTGCATAAAATTTCTGTTAAGAACACCTTTCCCTTGCCATTAATTTCTGTACTCTTTGATCAGTTACGCTCTGCCGTCATCTTCTCTAAGATCGATTTTAGAGGAGCTTATAATCTCATCCGAATAAGATCTGGGGATGAGTGGAAGACGGCTTTCAGCACACAGTCAGGTCATTATGAATACCTGGTGATGCCGTTTGGGCTGTCTAATGCGCCTGCGGTATTTCAAGACCTCATTAATGATGTGCTTCGTGACTTACTTGGGAAGTTTGTAGTCGTTTATTTAGACGACATCTTGATCTACTCCGAGTTTTTGGAACAACATGTTTCCCATGTGCGTCTGGTTCTTCAAAAGCTACGGGAGAATCATTTATATGCTAAACTTGAGAAATGTGATTTCCACATCACGGAAGTGTCTTTTTTGGGGTATATCATTTCTCCCCAGGGGTTTTATATGGAACCGAAAAAACTCCAGGCCATCCTTAATTGGGCGCAACCCACGAATTTAAAAGCAATTCAGCGCTTTTTAGGGTTTGCAAATTATTATAGGCGTTTCATTCATGCCTTTTCTGATTTGGTCGCTCCAATTGTAGCCTTGACTAAAAAAGGAGCAGACCCTTCCAATTGGTCGCCAGAAGCTGAGTCTGCCTTTCTGGCCTTGAAGCAGGCCTTTGTCTCGGCTCCTATTCTCAGACATCCTAACCCGGAGCTCCCCTTTATTGTCGAGGTAGATGCCTCAGAGGTTGGAGTGGGGGCTATCCTTTCTCAGGAAGATCCGGAGTCTCAGGAGTTACACCCTTGTGCCTTCATGTCCAGGAAATTCTCCTCCGCAGAATCAAACTATGATGTTGGTAATCGAGAATTGCTGTCAGTTAAATGGGCTTTCGAGGAGTGGAGGCATTGGCTGGAAGGTGCTAGGCATACCATTACAGTGTTTACTGACCATAAGAACCTGCAATATATTGAGTCAGCTAAACGACTTAATGCTCGGCAGGCACGTTGGGCATTGTTTTTCACACGTTTCAGGTTTATTATCACCTTTAGGCCTGGTTCCAAGAATACGAAAGCTGACGCCCTGTCACGTTGTTTTCTTCCAGTTCACAATAACCATCCTGCCACCACCCCCATAGTTCCATCATCTATCATCCGGGCAGGCCTCACACAGGATTTGTTTACACAGCTGGTCCAGCTTCAACAGCAGGCTCCCAAAGATACTCCTGCTGATCGTCTTTTTGTCCCTGAATTTCTGAGAGGCGCTGTTCTAGCTGAGTTTCATGACAACAAAGTGTATGGCCATCCAGGTATCTTTAAGACCTTGGAACTAGTATCTCGTTCGGTGTGGTGGCCTATTTTCTCAAAAGATGTTAAAGAATTTGTCCGTTCCTGTCAGGTTTGTGCTCAGTTCAAGGTTGATCGAGCGTTGCCAGTCGGGCAACTCATGCCTCTAGCCATTACTCTCAGGCCATGGTCACATATATCTATGGATTTCGTGGTGGACCTACCTCTTTCAGCGGGCCTTCGAGTCATCTGGGTGGTGGTAGACCGCTTTGGTAAAATGGCTCATTTCATTGCTCTCCCCCGGCTACCCTCTGCTCAAGGGTTAGCAGTTTTGTTCCTTCGCCATGTGTTCAGGCTCCATGGATTACCCACGGATCTTGTTTCTGACCGGGGTCCGCAATTCATCGCACGATTCTGGAAACGTTTTTGTGCCTCATGGAATATGAAACTTTCTTTAACATCTGTTATGATTCCAGCACTCTGGTCAGAGGAGATCTTATGGCAAGGACCGGAGCACTGGAACGGAATGCTGGGGAAGGGAGCAGGACAGGAAAATAGCCCCTGGCGCCCTAACTCTGTTGTCTCACCCGTGTTGTCAGAAATCCCCTGCGAGACTATGGTTTCTTGAGCCCTTGGCAGCCGCGTTTGAAGGGCGGATTATGTCTGTCCAACTTCGATGCCCCCCGGTCTTAATGAGAGACAAAGGGAAACCCGAGACAGGGTGATAGCAAGAGGCCCTCTAACTAAACAACCAGGCCAGGGGCTAAGCAAACTCAAAACTATAATATGTGCGGAGAAACCACCAGGGAAAAGGACAACCAAAATATCCACTTGTCCAATTCTCCTACCCGGCACCGCCGAGTACCAGAGAGGACTTGTGGAAGCGGAACCCTCCGCAAATGCTCCAAACACAAAATATAAAAGGTAAAGCGGCTGAGCCGCAACACACGGCAGAGCCGCAACTCACGAACACCACTGGATATAAAACGGTGATCAGTCAGGACTCCAGGGAACCAAATGAGCTCTTGGGATGAGATGACAACTCCCGAATACCGGACTTCTGAGGACTGGAATGACCGGATACAGCAGGACTGGAAACAGACTCTCAGCAAACAAAGGCAGCATGCAGGAAGCTATTACCGGTGTCTGTGAGAAGCCCTGGGAGTGTATTTAACAAGGAGTCCTCCAATCAGCTGCTAAAGGCTGATTAGAATAAATGCCGTGCAGCTGCCTTGCTGCACGGCCAGAGAGCAGGTGAATATCTTAATTTCCTAAAGCCTAGCAATGGGGAACGCGGTCCGCCAGTGGCGTCCCCATTGCTAGGGTCCGTGCGGCTCAGCGCGCCCGGCGTCTAGCGTTGCTAGGGAGCCAGCGGCTGTACGCGCATGGCGTCTCTAGTTGCTAGGCGCCGGGCCGCGCAGACAAGTGGACCCCGGCGCCTAACAGTACCCCCCCCCCCTTGAGGAGGGGTCAAGGAACCCCTAAAGCCAGGTTTCTGAGGAAACTCCCGAAAAAATGCCCTCTTGAGCCTCGGGGCATGAAGATCCTTATCCAGGACCCAAGACCTTTCCTCCGGACCATAGCCTTTCCAGTGAACTAGAAAATACAGCCGACCCCGGGACAATTTGGAATCGAGAACCTTCTCTACCAAGAACTCTTGTTGTCCCTGTACATCCACTGGAGATCTACCCTGAGAGATCTTCCGAGGAAATCTACTGGAAGAAACGTATTGTTTCAACAGGGAACAATGAAACGTATTTCCAATCCTGAGAGATCTTGGTAAACGTAACCGAAAGGCAACTGGGTTGACTCTTTTAATAATAAGAAATGGCCCAATAAATTTGGGTCCAAGTCTAGCCGAGGATTGTCGAAGCCTGATGTTGCGAGTCGACAACCACACCCTATCTCCCACCTTAAAAGTGCAAGGACGTCGGAGCCTGTCAGAAAATTTCTTCTCTCGAAAGGCCGCTTTTCTGAGAGCAAGGTGCACCTTTTTCCAAATGGCTCTGAGATGGGAGGTTAAGGTTAGCGAGGAGACTGAGGAATGATGAAAAAAAGAATTAGCTCTGGGGTGAAAACCAAAAACTGAAAAGAATGGAGACTCTTTAGTGGAGGAATGACAAGAATTATTGTAAGCAAATTCAGCCAACGGAAGAAACTCGGACCAATCATTCTGGAGTTTGGCTGAATACAAGCGCAAATATTGTTTCAATGATTGGTTAACTCGTTCGGTTTGCCCGTTGGATTGTGGGTGGTAACCGGATGTTAACGACAATTTCATCTTCAATGAGGCACAAAAACATTTCCAGAATTGTGCGATGAATTGTGGACCCCGATCAGAAACAATATCAGTAGGCAACCCATGAAGCCTGAATACATGGCGGAGAAACAAAACTGCCAACCCATGGGCAGAAGGCAATCGGGGAAGAGCAATAAAATGAGCCATTTTACTAAAACGGTCCACTACCACCCATATGACTCGGAATCCGGCTGAAAGGGGAAGGTCCACCACAAAATCCATGGAAATATGAGACCACGGCCTGAGAGGAACATTTAAGGGCATAAGTTGCCCGATGGGCAAGGAACGGGGAACCTTATGCTGTGCACAAACCTGACATGAATAAACAAATTCCTTGACGTCTTTAGAAAGACCAGGCCACCATACTGAGCGAGAGACTAACTCCAATGTCTTAGAGACTCCTGGATGCCCTGAAACTTTGTTATCATGGAATTCCGTTAAAACAGTAGCTCTCAAAAACTCAGGGACGTAAAGACGACCAGCAGGAGTAATTCTAGGAGCTTGGTGTTGAAGCTGTTTTAACTGGGTAAATAAATCTTGTGTGAGGCCCGCCCAGATGACCGAAGATGGAAGTATGGGGGTAACAGGATTGTTATTGTGAACCGGAAGAAAGCTACGTGACAGGGCATCAGCCTTAGTATTCTTGGAACCAGGCCTGAAAGTGATTATAAATTTGAAACGCGTAAAAAATAATGCCCAACGTGCCTGCCGGGCATTAAGCCGCTTAGCCGATTCAATGTATTGCAGGTTCTTATGGTCAGTCAATACCGAAATAGTATGTTTTGCTCCCTCCAGCCAATGCCTCCACTTCTCGAAAGCCCACTTTACCGCCAGTAACTCCCAATTACCAACGTCATAGTTGTATTCAGCGGAGGAGAATTTCCTGGACAAAAAGGCACAAGGATGTAACTCCAGAGACTCCGGATCCTTTTGAGAAAGGATAGCCCCCACTCCAACCTCCAAGGCATCAACCTCTACCACAAAGGGCAATTCCGGATTAGGATGTCTGAGGACTGGAGCCGAGACAAAGGCTTGTTTCAAGGCCCGGAAGGACAACTCAGCTTCACGCGACCAGTTGGTAGGATCCGCTCCTTTCTTTGTCAGAGCTACAATGGGAGCAACCAGGTCAGAAAAAGAATGAATGAACCTCCTATAATAATTCGCAAACCCTAAAAAGCGCTGAATTGCTTTTAAATTGGTGGGTTGCGCCCAACTAAGGATGGCCTGGAGTTTCTTTGGTTCCATGGAAAATCCCTGAGGGGAAATTATGTACCCTAAAAAAGACACTTCCGTGACATGAAACTCACACTTCTCCAGCTTGGCATATAAATGATTCTCGCGTAACTTTTGAAGAACCAGACGCACCTGGGTAACATGTTGTTCCATTGATTTAGAAAAAATCAGGATGTCGTCTAAGTAAACGACCACGAATTTCCCTAGGAAGCCACGGAGCACATCGTTAATGAGGTCTTGAAAAACTGCCGGAGCATTGGACAGGCCGAACGGCATCACCAGGTATTCGTAGTGACCCGACTGAGTACTGAAGGCCGTTTTCCACTCATCTCCAGATTTAATTCGGATGAGGTTGTACGCTCCTCTAAGGTCAATTTTAGAAAAAATCACAGCAGAACGTAACTGATCAAAGAGTACAGAAATCAACGGCAAAGGATAGGTGTTTTTAACTGAGATCTTATTCAGGGCTCTAAAATCAATGCAAGGTCTAAGCGAGCCATCCTTTTTCTCCACAAAGAAGAAGCCTGCACTTAAAGGAGATTTTGATGGTCTAATAAATCCTTTCTCAAGGCTCTCCTTTACATAATCATTCATAGCCGCAGTTTCTGGCCCGGATAATGCATATAATCTTCCCTTTGGCAATGCGGCACCAGGAATTAACTCAATAGCACAATCATAAGGCCGATGGGAGGCAGAATGTCCGCATTGCCTTTGGAGAAAACATCAGCAAACTCCTGGTATTCCACCGGAATGGGTTCTGGAATGATAGCTGCTACTCTGACTGGAAACGTGATACATTCCTTATCACAAAAAGTACCCCATTGTGAAATCTCCCCCGACCGCCAATCAATGGTGGGATTATGAAAGGCCAGCCAAGGGTGACCCAGAACAACTGGAACTGCTGGGCAATGTGTAAGAAAGAACTTGATTTTCTCGGAATGTAGCGCTCCTACTGTAAGTAGTACAGGGGGTGTATGGAGAGAAATAATCCCATTAGACAGCGGACTCCCATCTAAGCCATGCATGGTGACACACCTACCCAAATGGAACTGAGGAATGCCTAAGACCTTAGCCCAAGTTAAATCCATAAAGTTTCCTGCAGCTCCACTGTCAACAAAAGCCGACACCGAAGAACTGAGGCTGCCAAAGGAAACTTTAACTGGGACTAAAAGGGAGTTATTCGAGGAGATAAGCTGCAGACCTAGGTGAACCCCCTCACAATTCACCTGGTCAAAGCGTTTCCCGACTTGTTCGGACAATTACGAGCAAAATGTCCCTTACCCCCACAGTACAGACAAAGACCAGAATTTTGCCTTCTGGCTCTTTCTTCAGGAGACAGCCGGGAGAGACCTATCTGCATGGGCTCCTCTATGTCTTCAGGAATGGAATATACACACGGACTTGACCTTACAGGTGCTCCTTTTTCAGCCCTCCGCTCTCTGAGACGACGATCAATCTTAATAGAAAGCTCCATGAGTTTATCGAGAGTCTCAGGAGCGGGGTACTGAAGGAGACTGTCTTTTATAGACTCTGATAAGCCGAGGCGAAACTGACTGCGCAGGGCTGGGTCATTCCAGCCACAGTCGTTCGACCAACGGCGAAACTCCGTACAATAAACCTCCGCAGGATTTCTACCCTGTCTGAGAGCGCGCAACTGACTTTCAGCGGACGCCTCTCTATCAGGGTCATCATACAAGAGCCCTAAAGACTCAAAAAAAGCGTCAACTGACAACAATGCCGGATCCTCTGCTCTTAAACCAAATGCCCAGGTCTGAGGATCCCCCAGGAGCAAAGAAATAATAATCCCGACCCGCTGAGATTCAGTACCCGAGGAAGTCGGTCTTAAACGAAAATAAAGCTTACAGGATTCTTTAAAATTAAAAAACTCTTTTCTATCACCAGAAAAACGGTCAGGCAAATGCATCTTTGGTTCAGGGACTACCCTTGGGGAAGCTCGCAAAAGATCTTCCTGCGACTTCACCCGAAGAGAAAGATCCTGAACCATCTGAGTAAGTTCTTGAATCTGGCTGACTAAGAGCTGACCAGGATTTGGCCCTAAACCTGTTGGATTCATGAGGCCGATAAACTCTCACAAAACTGAATGAGAAAAAATTAAACCTCGTTTAATTTTAAGTTTTGGTATGGCCGGTAATAATGTTATGATTCCAGCACTCTGGTCAGAGGAGATCTTATGGCAAGGACCGGAGCACTGGAACGGAATGCTGGGGAAGGGAGCAGGACAGGAAAATAGCCCCTGGCGCCCTAACTCTGTTGTCTCACCCGTGTTGTCAGAAATCCCCTGCGAGACTATGGTTTCTTGAGCCCTTGGCAGCCGCGTTTGAAGGGCGGATTATGTCTGCCCAACTTCGATGCCCCCCGGTCTTAATGAGAGACAAAGGGAAACCCGAGACAGGGTGATAACAAAAGGCCCTCTAACTAAACAACCAGGCCAGGGGCTAAGCAAACTCAAAACTATAATATGTGCGGAGAAACCGCCAGGGAAAAGGACAACCAAAATATCCACTTGTCCAATTCTCCTACCCGGCACCGCCGAGTACCAGAGAGGACTTGTGGAAGCGGAACCCTCCGCAAATGCTCCAAACACAAAATATAAAAGGTAAAGCGGCTGAGCCGCAACACACGGCAGAGCCGCAACTCACGAACACCACTGGATATAAAACGGTGATCAGTCAGGACTCCAGGGAACCAAACGAGCTCTTGGGATGAGATGACAACTCCCGAATACCGGACTTCTGAGGACTGGAATGACCGGATACAGCAGGACTGGAAACAGACTTTCAGCAAACAAAGGCAGCATGCAGGAAGCTATTACCAGCGTCTGTGAGAAGCCCTGGGAGTGTATTTAACAAGGAGTCCTCCAATCAGCTGCTAAAGGCTGATTAGAATAAATGCCGTGCAGCTGCCTTGCTGCACGGCCAGAGAGCAGGTGAATATCTTAATTTCCTAAAGCCTAGCAACGGGGAAAGCGGTCCGCCAGTGGCGTCCCCATTGCTAGGGTCCGTGCGGCTCAGCGCGCCCGGCGTCTAGCGTTGCTAGGGAGCCGGCGGCTGTACGCGCACGGCGTCTCTAGTTGCTAGGCGCCGGGCCGCGCAGACAAGCGGACCCCGGCGCCTAACAACATCTGGATATCATCCCCAGTCTAACGGACAAACTGAACGCGTAAATCAGTCATCAAAACAGTACTTACGGTTATATTCGGCCAAACTTCAGAATGATTGGTCTGAATTTCTGCCGTTGGCCGAGTTTGCTTATAATAACTCTTGTCATTCCTCCACCAAGGAGTCCCCGTTCTTTTCAGTGTTGGGTTTTAATCCTAGAGCAAATTCTTTTTACCCTCATGTTCCAGTCTCTTCGTTGACCTTAACTTCCCGTCTTAGAATTATTTGGAAAAAAGTTCACCTTGCCCTCAAGAAGGCTGCCTTCCGAGAAAAGTTTTTTTCGGACAGGTCCCGGCGCCCATGCACGTTTAAGGTGGGAGATAAGGTGTGGTTGTCAACCCGCAACATCAGGCTCCGACCGCCCTCGGCTAGATTAGGACCCAAATTTATTGGACCGTTCCTTATCATTAAAAAGGTCAACCCAGTAGCTTTTCGATTACGTTTACCGAGATCACTAAAGATTGGCAATACTTTTCACTGTTCCCTTCTGAAACAGTATTTTTCCTCCAGGAGATTTCTTCGGAGGGCTTCCCGGAGTAGACTTCCAATGAATGTGCAGGGGCAGCAGGAGTATTTGGTGGAGAAGGTTTTAGATTCTAAGATGTCTCGGGGCCGACTTTATTTTTTGGTCCACTGGAAAGGCTATGGCCCTGAAGAAAGGTCGTGGGGGTGTTGGATAAAGATTTACATGCTCAAAGACTTAAGAGGGTATTTTTTCAGGAGTTTCCTCAGAAACCCGGCTCTAGGGGTTCTGTAACCCCTCTTCAAGGGGGTGGTACTGCTAGGCGCGGCGGTGCACCCGCTCTCTGACAGCGCAGCGGTCACGGCCGCCGCGCCTCTCTTCTTGTTCTTCTGCATGGCGCCTAGCAACACTGGAACGCTAGGCGCGCGCTAGCCGCCAGCTCCCTGACCACGCTAGGATGCCGTGCGTGCAGGGCCGCCGGGTCCTTAGCAACGGGGACGCCACAGGCGGACCGCGTTCCCCGTTGCTCTTATCAGCATTCGCCTGTTTTCCCCTGCTCGTGCAGCTAAGCAGCTGCATGACATTTGTTCATTTAGCCCTGTGTTTTCATTGGAGGGTTCCCTGTTATATGCTTCCTTAGTGCCTCACACTAGCGCCGGTGATAGCTTCCTGCATGATGCTCATGTTTGGTGAACGTCTGTTCTTGGTCTGCTGTATCCGGTCCGTTCTGCTCCCTGAGTTCCTGTATCTTGGAGTTCGTTAGCTGGTCCTGGGAATCCTTCTGGTCCTCATTTACCTGTGGCTGTCAGTTGGGGTTCTCACCTGGCGTCGTGAGTGGCGGCCTTGCTGCGTGTTGCGGCCTAGGCCGTTTAGTATTGTTTGTTTTGTACTGGAGCATTCGCGGAGGTTTCCGCTTCCACTGTCCTCCCCAGAACTCGGCGGTGCCGTGTAGGGGAGTGCACAAGTGGTATCTTTTGGTTGTTCTTTTCCTTGGCGGCAAGCCGCGCATACATTTAGGTTTAGGTTAGCCAGTAGCCCCTGGCCTTGTTGTTTCAGTTAGAGGGCCCCTTGTTATTACCCTGTCTCAGTTCACTCTTTGTCTCTCCTTAAGACCTGAGGGGGCATCGGAGTTGGGCAGACTTAATCCGCCCTTCAAACGCGGCTGCCATGGGCCCAAGAAACCATAGTCTCGCAAGAGTGAATTGACAGCACGGGTAAAACAACGGAGGTAGGGTGCCAGGGGCTATTCCCATTCCGTTTCCCTTTCCCAGCATTACGTCCTGCTGCTCCGGACTACTGTATAAGATCTCCCTGGTCCTGAGCATCCGGGTCGTAACAGATTGATTGTGATAGTACTGTTCACAATTGTGATTTGCTTATGAGTAAGTATGGGGTTAACATAGTAAAGTACACCTGTGGCAAGGTAATTGATTAATTGCTCAAAGCACAGCTCTATTTAAACACCACCATGCACACTGCATGGACATGCCCACCGAGGAAGTCGTAAAATGAAATCGGTCTGGGAACTTGATGACTGAGCTGAGGTGACGCCTGCATACCGCTGAGATCGAGGCTGGGTTTGCGACTCACTGCCAGGTCAGTGCCAGGGATCTCCGGGACGCCGAATGGAATAGAGCCTCCACATGGAGCTGAGTCCGACTGTTGCCACTATTGTGAGATGCTTGTTTTATGTGATATATTGTGAGTGTATATTTTACCTAATACACTATAAACATGTTTAGAAGACTTATTTCACTATTGTGCGCCTCCTTATTCCTTCTTGCGATAGATATATATATATATATATATATATATATATACTGTATCTATATTGTGGCAATCCAGTCCAGATACCACCCCGGGTTTTTGCAGGACAGGGCACAACAGTTCAGGTGCCTTGGGCCAAAGCGATCTGGGTTTAGGACTGGACCAAGAGGAAGCCCCAGGGGGGTGTTGGGTACACTCAGGTTGTCTCTTTAATATTGTGTCAAAGATTATCTAGCAGTTGGAAATAATATTATTGTATTGCTGTTCATACACAGAAATACCCTGCAATTTCCCATGCAGGTCTGGTCCAGGTGTTGGAGCAAGCTCTCCAAGGAATCAGGCACACCTGTGCCACACTTTAATAAAGCTCATTAGGGCAAGGGCTCAAATCTCCTGATGCAAACAGATTGCCAGGCATTAGAGGGCAGGTCAGTGGGTTAGACAGGGAGCCTGAGATTTGAGTATATGCTGTTTGTGGACCAGTGCCTGTTTAAGGTATCCGGTAAACTTAATATATGGAAGCAAATGACAAATGACCATTTGCTTCCAAACACTGGAAAACATACAAAAATGGTTATCCAGACAAATTGGTTAAATCTATTTTAACTAATTTAACTGAACAACTGGTTTTGTCTGTTTTCTGGATTTTGGGAGCAAATGATTGATTGTCATTTGCTCCCAGACATTACCAGATTTTCTTTCCTACCAGCCAGATTGGACAGACAAGTTTGGAGTTCATGTCTGATGGAAGAGAAGTTGGGGAATAAAAGGTTTGCAGCAGAGGTTCCCAATGCCAGTCCTCAAGGCACCCTAATTGTCCACATACCTCCCAACATGTCCCTCTCCAGGAGGGACAGAATGCTCTGCTCCTGGACTTCCCTCTTACTGTATGATGGCCGGTACCTGTGTTGAACATGTTAATGTATAAGCAAGGTGTTTCAACACAGGTGATGGCAATTCTGTCCCTCCTGGATAGGGTCATGTTGGGAGGTATGGTCCAGGTTGTCAAACCATCAGTGTGGCTGAATTCAGCACTCACTTACCAGGTCTGACAGCGCTGGGGTTCCAGACATTGAAGGGCAGCAGGATGGAAGCCTCCAATGCCCGCTGCCTGTGTCTCCTCCTCCAGCTCCCTCCCTCTGGTGGTTACAGTGCACAGGCAGTCACTGTCAAGCATGCTCCCACTCTGGACTGTAGTAAACCTCAAATCTTGTCATAGAGGGTGCAGTGCCAACATAGTTTATCAAGTAATCCAGAGTTCAGTTGTTTTACCAAATGACTCTTTGACAGCACTTAATCAGTCCTTTAGGGAAGTTTTCAGCAAGAAAGCTGCTGAGACACTTCCAGCTCATTGAGAGTGGGACTGTCCTTGGAGAATGCCTCCTCATGGAGGAGTGTTTCATCTCTTACTCCCTGAAACCCAAGTGGTGTCTGAATACATCAAGGAGAACCTTTATCTCGGTTTCATCATGGAATCTAAAGCACCTGCAGCAGCAGGTCTATTCTTCATTAATAAGAAAGATGGAGGCCTGAGACCATACAGTATATTGATTACGGGTGTCTGAACACCATCATCATTAAGGACTGGTATCAACTACCTTTTATCTCAGAAGTTGTTGACCATATTAAAGGGGTTAAGAGATTCTCAAAGTTAGATCTTCATGGGGCCTACAAATGAATCAGAATCCATGAAGGGGATGAGTGGAAGACAGTGTTCAACACATGTCATGGGCATTATGAGTACCTGGTCATGCCTTTTGGGTTGAATAATTCTCCTGCTGTCTTCTACAATACATGAACAACATCTTCCGAAACCTGATATACCAGTACATGTGTGTGTATCTGGATGACATCCTGATCTTCTCCAAGTACTTAGTGAGTCATTGCAAGCATATATGTGAGGTATTGTCATGACTTTGGGATAATCAGCTCTTCTTCAAGTTTGAGAAGTGCTCCTTCAAGCAAATTTGTGTTTCTGGACTATATTATTTCAGGCTCCAGTCTCCAAATGGACCCTAAGAAGCCATCCGCCATTGTAAATTGGCTGCGTCCTTTGGGGTTAATAGCAATACATTTCCCGGGATTCTGTAACTTCTATTGGCAGTTCATCAGGAACTATTCATCTGTTACAGCTCCCATCATCACCCTCACTAAGAAGGTTCAAGATACTACAGTATGGCCTCCTGATGCAGAGAAGGTGTTCAGTCATTTGAAACAGTGCTTCATCTCTGCTCCCATCCTTAGGCTACCCAACTGTGAACAGCCTTTTTTTTCCCTGGAGGTAGGTGCCTCTGCAGTCAGGAATGGGGCAGAAATTTTACAGAAGGGCCAGGAGGGGAAGTAGTACCCTTGTGGTTTCTTTTTTCCACAAGTTCTCAACTTCAGTGAAAATTTAGGCCATTGGGGATAAAGAACTTTTAGCCATCAAGCTGGGCTTTCAAAAATGGCATTATGTGTTAGAGGGAGAAAAATTTCCAGTGACAGTTTACACCGAACACAAGAACCTGAAATACCTCAAATCAGCTCATTACCTAAACTACCATCATTTCAGATTGTCGTTATTCTTTTGATAATTTCAGTTTGGTGATTCTACTGTCCTTGTCTCAGGCATGCAGTTCTGCCAAGGGGAACAAAGTGTGTGAAGGCAAGTCCATTCTGAACCCTGCATGCTTTGTAGCAGTCACCAGCAAGGTCAAGATTCTGCCGGGGAAGACATTTGTAGCACCTGAACTCTAAGCTAATACTCCAGTGAGTGCACTCATCACATATCAGTGGTCATACAGGTGGAGAAGTCTGGAGATAATCCCCAGAAATTATTGGTTCCTGACAATTTGTAGTGATATTAAGGACTTTGTGGCAGACTGTTCTACCTGTGCACAACACAAAGTTCCTCTGTTCTCTCCTTTGGGGTCCTTGCTTCCACTATAAGTATCTGATCACACTTGGACTCACAACTCTATTGACTTTATTATGGATTTTCCTTCCTGTCAAAGGTTCAACACTATCAGGGTGGTAAACCAATTCTCTAAAGCAACTCACTTTGTTCCAAAGGGTCTACCATCAGCACTAGAACTGTCAGAAGCATTCATAAGGGAGATATTCAGGCTGCACGTGTTTCCCAAGGACATTGTCTCTGACTGAGGGATGCAATTCACATCTACACTGTAGACTCTGGATCTGGAGGGCACTATGGAGGTAATTCAGACCTGATCGCTAGAGTGCATTTTTTGCTTCTCTGCAATCAGGTAGTCGCTGCCTACAGGTGAGGGGGGATTCTCTGTGCAGGTGTGCGATCGCATGTGCAGGAGAGCTGCACAAACAGTCTCTGCACAGCCAAGGACTTACTCAGCCACTGTGATGGTCGGGTCCAAGGCTGACATCATGAATCCTCCCACAAAATGCCAGGTTCTTCCTAATTTTTCTGGACACTCCCTAGAAACGGTCTGTTTCCACCCATAAACTCCCTCTTCCTTTCAATCTTCTTGTGATCACTGGTGCGATCAGATTTTCTGCCGTGCCTACACATTGCAGTGACTATGCATATGCAGTTCAGACCTGATCACCCACTGTGCGAAAACTCACAGCAGTGATCAGTTCTGAATTAGCCCCTATGTACTGTGTAAGTCAGTGGTTTCCAAACTTTTTTGAATCACGGCGCCCTAGAATATCAGAATTTTTTTCACGGCACCCCTAGGCCAAAAATTTCTTATTGAGAAATTTGGAAAGAAATATTACATTAAGTACATTGCGTTTATATGTCATCCTTAGGGTCAGTTGTGTGGTGAGGGACAAGATTTGCTTCTGTTTGGCCACATATTTTATGACTGGCAGCCACTAGCACTGGTTTTGCCTATTATATTGACCATGAATAATTTGAATTGGTCCTGGACCACCAACCCAGGGCACCCCTGCAAGTGTCCCAAGGCACCCCAGGGAGCCACGGCACACAGTTTGGGAACCTCTGGTGTAAGTGATTTGAGATCAACCTGAGATTCTCTTCAACCTACCACCTTCAGAGTAATGGGCAGACAGAGCGAGTTAATCAGAAGTCGGAGAAATCATTTGGATTTATGTTTCAAGTCAAGACCATTAGGTCACCTTGCTAACTTGGGCTGAATTTGTCCACAATAATCTGTGTCATGAGTTGTCAGGGCACTCTCCATTCTTTATCCAGTACAGTCTGCACCCTGTGTTACCTGAGCTGTCAGACTATTGGTCGAAATCACTTCTAGCTGTTAGTGGTACCATAAACTGATTCCTTAATATCTGTAAGGAGGTAAAGAAGAATCTGTGCAAAGCTTTGTCATGGTGCAATATCATTGCAGATAGGAAAGGGAGAAAAGTTCCTTTTGCTGAAGTCCAGTGATAAGGTTTGGTTGTCAACTAAAAATCTGCACTTGAAGGTGCCTCAATAAAATTTGCAACCAGATAGGTCCCTTCCAGATCCTCCAGGTGATTAATCTGGTGGCTGAAGCTACCTGACACACTCAGGAACCCTAATGTGTTCCATGGTTTTCTGCTCAAACCTTTAGTTGTCAATTAATTTTCAACACCTACAGCCATTCCAATGTATCACAAAGAAGAATATGAGGTAATACAAATTTAGGATTCCAGGATTTCTCGAGGCACAGTTCATTTCCTTTGGACTGGAAAGGATATGGCCCCTAGGAACACTGTTGGGTCAAGGTGTCAGATATCTGTGCACCTCAATTCCTTCAGAAGTTTCATCAGAAGTACCCTGGCAAGCCATTTGTTGCATGTTTGGTGCCCAAACCAGGAGGGGGATAATGTCAAAATTTGGCCAAACCCAGTGTTCCCTTACTGGTCCCCAGCCACGGAAGGGCAGTGGGTGAGAAGCCTCCAGAACCTGCTGCCATTGTTTCTTTCTCTAGCTCCCCTCTGCGGCTACAGTGCACAGGCAGTCGCAGCTCCCATGGGGATACACATGCCACTCTGTGTATGACTTTAAGGGTCACACACAGCAAATATGGAAATGCTGAGTGGTGCCTGAATTAGGCCTGCCTATAAAAGGATGTTCCTGTGAGCACTCCTGTGCCAGAGAAAAGGCTCATACCTAGCACCAGTGTACCTGAACCTTGTGACTTTGGCTACCTGTTTTAGACTTCAGCTTTTTCTAGTGTCCTGATTCTGCCTGATCCTTTGATTCTGCATTAGTGATTCCTGATTTCAGTATAATGAAAGGCATTTATTCTTACTTTTATCAAGTTCTGTAGATAAACATTTTCCTGTTTAGATTTGCTTACATATTTTCTCTTGATGAAAAATAATTCTACACCTCTTTTCATCCATGATTGAGGGTGGAGTTTATTTAATACGATATTGTTGTTAAGCGTATTATGCTATGGGCCTGATTCTAAGTCACAGTAAATGACAATGGTAATGTAGCTGAGCAAACTTTTGCTATTGCGTGCATAAAAATCCCCAAAAACTCATACAACACATACGTTCTATGAGTTACTGGTACTGTTGCAATTGAGACAGTACCAGAGATGTCCTTGAAAAGTGATGGGTATTCCTGGGCAATTGCTTGGAGGTGGCTTTTCGCATGGACAGAGATGGCCCGTCTTATAAGAATATTATGGAAGCTTGACCAGATGGTCTGTGTTATTTGTTACATGTACACAGTTTTGGATGGGGCATGAAGGGCTCACCAGGGGAATACAGTGATAGGGGCCCATGTTTAGCAGTGTGGTCAGTCTCCAGTGGGCGTGTGGCCAAGTGGCTAACCATTAGATAGTGCATGGTTTGGGCTCTTTGATAAATAGATAGATAGCTAGATAGATAGACAGTAAATACTGCCAGTGCATGCATGATAATGTACCAGATTAATAACAGCAATGTACTGCAGAAAATGCACCATAGTCCTGTACAATATAATGTAACAAACATTGTGTATTATTCAAGTGCACAAACTGGAACATGATCGCTAGAGGAGGAAATGGGCTCCCAGTGAGTGTGGCCCACTGGGAATTTCCCCTGCACTGTATTCTATTATAACCTTCCATACACAGATGCTCAGCTGCTCACATAGGAGGCCATACATGAATGGAGAAACAGCTCCTGCCATAGGGCTGATACAATTTTTGTTGGTGTAATTGATGGTGACAAATTGGTATTTGAGCCCCTACAGACTCTGACAGTAGGCATCTTAGTATTTGCACTCAGTCCTTGCAGATGAACATCAATAGACATTTACACGTATCCAACTAAGAATCAGGCCTAATATGTTATGTTTTCTGCATACATGCAAATGGCATACACTCTAAATTTAGTCAACTTGGGAGGATACTACTTAATGTGGGTACAAACTGGGCCAACAGGCAATTGGATTGATTTAAAGAGACAAATTACCCTCGACCAAACACACTGCAAAGATTTAATGAAGTGCAGAACAATTACAAGGTCTGTCCTTCATTTGTATAACATAGGTCGCAAGGTCAGGACATCCGGTTGGCCATGCAGCAGAGTCAATGAATATCCATCACTTACGACCGCAGGAGCGCACAAATCACCTGGACACACTGAGCGATGTAGCCAATTTGTTATTGCAAAATGGCAAATCAGCTTGACATTGCTCTAGTGTGTACCCAGCTTTACAGTGCTGTGATAAAATGATGTGTTCAATTCATTGTAACCATTGGTGTGGGTGTCACCTGTTAATTTTCTTTTGAGCTGCAGTAACCAGGTGCGCTGTGTTTCTAAAATAATTTTGACATGACATTTTTGGACTTGACATTAGTTCTGGTTTTCTGAGATCTGGAAAGGTTAAAAACCATTAATTTATTATAATTATTTAGTGTCAAGTTTGCACCAAAAGATATATAATACAATGTGGATTGTTAAGAGTTTAAAATACATAATTTATTGAAGTCAAAGGTGGAAAAGACCAGATTTACTTGATTTCATTCATATTGCCATTTCTAAAATGTATTATAGATTTACAAAATTTATGTATAATATGTTTTACAAGGAAGAAGAATTTTGTCTTAGATTGATATAGACATCATCAGGGGCAGATTGGGATGGAAAACCAGCCTAGGAAATTTAAAGCAGCAGCACTAATGGGGGTGTGGTCTGATGAGGGGTTGGGGCTGTTGAGGGGGGTGATATCCCTCCTCATAGGACATGATTGTATGCAGTTGTGGCTTTCCTTACAACTTTTGCTGTTGATTTGTCTGTGACTGGGGGCAGATTGAGCACTAAAAGTGGCCCTGTAACATTTTGTAGAAGTGGCCCACCATGGGCAGCACAAGAGGTTAAACATACCGTGTTACCAAGGCAACATCACTGGAGGGCAGAGTTGCTGTACTGCAGAGATGGAATAACAGAATGAATAGGAACAATGCATTGTACTGAGTGTGGTGGGCTGCCTGTCATGTAGGGGGTGGGGCCACATGCCACACAGACACGTTGACCTACCAGGAATCTTCCTAGTGAGCCCTATGGTCAATCCGCCTCTTGGCATTGTTATGCTTAAAATAATGGTCACATGTTTGTAGGAGTGGTTAGAGAAATGGCCATCTACTGCATGTACAGTACCTTAAAGTAGACATGTTTGGAAGTACTGCACCCTGAATTGGTATCAGCGGAGTACAGAAACAAAAGCTCCTATACTAGGTGCACAGTTGAATTATTACTAAAAAACAAACAAAAAACATTTCATTAGAATTAGTTAAAACAAATATGTATTTATAGTACAAAAGAAAACAATGAAACACGACAAATAATGAGTGTGTAAAATAACTTAAAGCATGTATTGAACGATTGCTCTCTGATTTATTGTTCATTTATGGCAGTATGGACAGTATAATGGTTAGTACTGAGGTAATGGGTTCAATTCCCACCATGGCCCTGTGTGGAGTTTATATATTCTCCCCTTACTTGTTTGGGTTTCCTCCCGATGCTCTGATTTCCACATTCCAAAAATATACTGGAAGGATAATTGACTCACTACAAAAATTAACCCTAGTGTGTAAGTGTGAGTGTCTACATGTGTTTAGGGCAGACTAGATGTGCAAAGTTGTTCTTTACTGCTGTCAAAATCTATGTTCGATGTGTTTACATTAAACTTTGATGAAAAGATCTCAGAACTGTTGGCCATTTTTTGGTTTCACAAAATAAAAGTTGGTAACTAACTGGCAACTAAGAGTTGGTTACTCAGTTGTATAAAATATTTCATGTTAGTCCCTGGGGCAGTGGTTCCCAAACTGTGCATATAGGCACCCTGGGGTGCCTCAGGACACTTGCAGGGGTGCCTTTGGTTGGAGGTCCAGGACCAATTAAAATATTTATGGTCAATGTAATAGACAAAACCAGTGCTAGTGGCTGCCAATCATAAACTATGTGGACAAACAGACGCAAAGTTTGTCCCTACCACATAATTGAACCTAAGGATGATATATAAACACAATTTACTTAAATTTATATTTCTTTCTAAATTTCTCAATAATAAACTTTTGGCCTAGGGGTACAGTGAAAAAATTCTGATAACCTAGGGTGCCATGATACAAAAGAGTTTGGAAACTACTGTCCTGGGTTAATATTATAACTTTGATGGTTATTGTAGTCCAGGTGTTATAATACAGATTTAATATACTCTAGAATGATTTTTTGTTTATATACCACGTCTCACAGGAGAAAACAAAATATACATTTCCCTCATGCCAAAAAGCTTGTATCAGCAATTTATACCAATTATGTATTTGTGTCTTTGGTAGCACCCCTTAGCAATACAAAAATGCTTTTTGGAATATAAATATTTAGGTTATTAATTATACTGTATCTAATATAGTATTTTCTAAGGGGTAATTTTCTTCTTATTGAACATGACAAAAATACCAGTGCTGTAAGCATTCCATTTTTTGAAGTACCCTGAATATAAATAAGTAATATGGCATATACTTTTATATATACTGTATATAAATATTTTAATTTTTTTAAGGTGGTGTAAGAGGAGACACATTGATTGATTTTGGTTCTGGGCCGACTATCTACCATCTTCTTTCTGCTTGTGAAGTCTTTAACAACATAATCTCCTCTGATTTTCTTGACCAAAACTGCATTGAACTGCAAAAATGGCTGAGGAAAGATCCCAATGCTTTCGATTGGACTCATATTATCAAATATGTATGCGAGCTTGAAGGGAACAGGTATGCTCAGGGTTATCAATTAATGTGATCATAAATTAAAATGATTTTGGGGCATATTTATCACAGATTATAGAGAGAGATAAAATACCTTAATAATAATGGCTTAAGAAGTAACATAAAACTGTAGACTGGACTCCATACAGTTTGTCACATCTGTGAGTGAGCTGGAAGGCAAGAGCTATGTAATGCATGACAAGGGTCTTGAATTGAGATCATGCAAACTTAAAGGGTAATTCCACTCAAAACTGATTAAAAAAATATGGCAGTTGTATGTTTCCATGATTAGATATGTTAATAAGGAATGTCACTTATTCACACAATGACTGCCAGACAGAGTCTTACTATATCATTGCTATGTGGTGTTACCGGTAAAACAATTGTACATGAGAGCACCCAACAATCAAATGCTTAATTGAATGGTCTGATGAAGATTGGAAGGTACATGCATTTGCATAGTGTATCTGGCATGTATTCCCACTTTACTTGCTAAGAAAATGAGTGCAGGCAAATGTGTCTATGTAGAGTCATATGCAGTTTGTTTGCATCTACATTTACCACCAGAGAGACGGAATGGGGGTGTGACAGAATGTCATGATGAAGGCAAATAAAGTAAGGAAAAACAAAAAACAATAAAACTCATGCACAACAATGTAGATGACAATTTGTACAGTAGGTATACAAAAACTAAAGTTAATGCAAAGCATACAGTACAGTGTATACAGTAACACACAAAAATTATAATACTATATGTGTATCATAAAAAGCTTCATGTCTGATGAATAATTAGACAAAAAATGTAAATACAAAATCTGTATTGTAAAGAAAGCTTAAAGTCTGATTATAATTAGACAAAGAAGATGTAACAGATCAGCTCTACAATACAGTAGGTGCTCGATAAGTAAGTCTTGTAGGTGAATATTAGGTATTGGATAATTGCGTTTGATATGATTGTGCAAATGCCAGTCTTCAGCTATTGGTGGAAGGAAATAACTTCAAATGCAGAAGGCTGCCATTGTTTCAATAGTAAAATCTGAAGGGTATCCATATAGAAATTACAGATAAGGGTTTTATGGAATTAATTAAAAAAAGGGGATTAAAATCAGATGTGTATATATAAAATAGAGCTGGTCACGTAATCAATACAAGATAATTTGGATACAGACTTGATAAAAATATATATTTGGTCAAAAATATACTTCAAACTAGAGAAGATCTTAGTGGGTTAATCATAGGAAGACCACTCACCACATTGCAATCTCTGCTGACATCACTAACGGGCAGTTATTGTATGGTTAAGGAAACAGGAAAGTGGGATATGGTTATGGAGGCCTGGGTTCCTTTGACTGAAAAAATGTGAGTAGGGGGTGTAGGCTAATCTGCATAGTAATGAGTATGACCAAATGGTATAGGTTTGGCTCCATGGAGAAGCACCCTGAGAGTAATGTACAACTAAAACACAAGTCCAAAAAGGAAAGAAACAACTCACTTAATGGGCACTCTGGCCTATAAATACAACTAAAATATAGCTTTTATATGATATACTTTAAAATGCAAAACACATTCGAATACACAGATATTCTCATGAAATAGCAAGAAACCCATGAGAATATTAAACAGTTGAACCACATCAATCACAGCACTATGACTGTATAATAGCCACCTGGTGTATTGTAATAAAAAATGCCCTAAATGATCCAAGTGATGCAATATTCAGGCAAGGCTCCAAAACAAAGTCCAGTATCTGTAATAGTTATGCAGTGAATTACAGTACATACATTGGACTAATTAGTGATCTCCAGTAAGCAAAAATATGCATGGGTCCCAGGGACCAAATGTATCCAAAACATCAATATTTTAGATTAATCTATGATATAATCATTTAGCAATGTGATGAATAAAAGAGCACATCCGGTGCAGGCAAGTGAAGTGACAGTATATAGTGCCGGTAAAAATTATAGCCTCATGTGTTGGAGTGTCCTAGAAATGCCACTGTTCAACTATGTATCAAATGACAGTGAATAAAAGAATAAAAAAGCATATTCAATGGATGTCACAAGGGGTTAAATAAGTATAGTACCTGCATCTGCTGTTGAAATAGGTCTTACTAAGCCCTGATGTAATCAGTTCAGGATCAAGGTAGAGTGCCTTGGAGTATTCAGATTAAGTATAGGATACACCCCGTGTAACCCAACATACAGATGCTGCTTCCCATTGTGTATTGAGAACCCTATTGTCAGGGTGGAATAGGATGGAAACCTTCACATGTCAACAAACAAAACAAGCATCACGTGCACATTTGCCCACTGGGATTCTTCCCAGTGGGCACTATGGTCAGTCCACCCCTTTCTCTAGTAAACAATGGGTAGCAATACTGTTGTAGGTTCTATGGTAAAATGAAGGTAGATGCATATTATGTAGCTACAAGGGGCATATATGAGCACTATTACATATAGTATCAGCTTTCTTAATTGGAAGTCACCTTCCTCTCAAGGGATGGTGTGTAATGTCAATGTCCGCCTATCACAAAAGAGGGTGAGACTTTGAGTGACAGCATGGTCCACCTGTTAGTTGCTTAATGCAGTAGTAGGGGCTGCATTATATTTACAAGGAATTAAATTGGGCATTGCCTAAAGTCTGCTAGTGGTGTGGAGGAAAGGATGTTATGTATGTCTGTTACACTTGATGTACTGTGTGTTTAGTTAAAAAGTTATTTAATAATCTTTTGTGGAAATGAAAGAGATAAGTTAGAAAGAGGAATTGGACAGTGTTGGAGAAAAGATAGTGTCTGTGCAAAGATGACAGGATAGATTATGAATAGGGGGAGTGAGGACAGTTATGATGTTGTTCTGAGAAGACTACAGTTTATAAAAATACTCCATAGTTTATCATCTCGTTTAGTCATCTGTGAGCTACATTAGCAAAGAATATTCTCATCACTAACAAAGAACTTACCTTCCTACAAGTCCATAACCCATGGGTACAATTTACTAAAAAAGGTACCTAAAAATGTCTTTTAGAATCTGCCAGCATATTCATTAATTAACACCTAAGACATCATGTCTATAGCTTACCTTCCTATCTTCAAGACACAACCAATGTTTTGTCTAAACTTAATGATATTGTTTTGGATGATGACCACTGTCTTGTCAATGTGGATGTAGAGTCTCATCAAGATGGACTGCTAGCTGTGAAGTTTTTTCTTGACTCTTAAGGGTTTGATGACTTCCATGAGTTTCTCCTACAACTACTTGAATTTGTTCTGTGTAAAAATGTATTTCACATTTGATAAGTTATTTCCTACACATTCGAGGAACAGAGATGGGCATGTGCACCCACTTATGCCAACCTGTTCCTCGGATGGTTGGAGAGGGAGTAGGTCTTCAGTGACATCAACAATATCTATACCATGCTGGTATAGAAACATAAACATCACATGCTGGTATAGAAACATAAACAACATACTTAAGATTTAGCACAGAAATTTGAGAGATCTATGGGATTTCATTCAGATCCTACATACCAACAGCCTCAATATTAAACTCACCTCTGATTACAGCAACAATGAAGTCACCTTCCTTGACTTACAGTACAACTAAGTAAATAAACAAATGGAATTCTGATGACTAAGCTTTCAAGTAAATAGGCTACAAGCAACAGTTTATTACATCAGAAGAGCACATATTTTCCACGTACAATAAAAAACTTGCTGAAAGGGGAATGTTTTAGATTGTGCAGTAATTGCACAGACTAAAAGAGTTTTGAATAAAAAAGTGGAGAACTAACTGCTAGACTCCTGAAAAGAGTATATATATATATATATATATATATACAGTGGGGTTTGAAAGTTTGGGCACCCCAGGCAAAAAATCATTTTAATGTGCAAAAAGAAGCTAAGGAAAGATGGAAACATCTCCAAAAGGCATCAAATTACAGATTAGACATTCTTATAACATGTCAAAAAAAAGTTTGATTTTATTTCCATCATTTACACTTTCAAAAGAACAGAAAACAAAAAAATGGTGTCTGCAAAAGTTTGGGCACCCTGCAGAGTTAATACCTTGTACTGCCCCCTTTGGCAAGTATCACAGCTTGTAAACGCTTTTTGTAGCCAGCCAAGAGTCTTTCAATTCTTTTTTGAGGTATCTTCGCCCATTCTTCCTTACAAAAGTCTTCCAGTTCTTTGAGATTCCTGGGCTGTCTGTGACGCACTGCTCTTTTAAGGTCTATCCATAGATTTTCAATTATGTTGAGGTCAGGAGATTGTGAAGGCCAAAAAAAGAAAAAAGAAGACTACAAATCTGCTTTATCAGCAACTTTTGCAAAGGATGGAGGGAGCTCCAAGAGCTCATTCAATGAAATGTGAATACATTTTTTACTGATGATACTCTTATACCCACATTAGGAGACAAAGCTATGTTCTGTTGGCAGAGAGCAAGGATAAATTGGTAAAATGTATCTTTACCAAAAAGGTGCACAAACACCCAAAAAAACAGAGGGACTTTTCCCTGTGGCCCTTCACAAATATAATTAAGAAAGATTAAATCACTGATCGATATGGAAATAAATTACCATGATGTCAATTCATCAGTTGCAATGCAGTGGGCATAATATTCTCTCTGGAATGCAGTTGCAATTTAAAATATGTGGGGTTGACCACCCTCCCTTTTTTCCAGAGACTTCTGGAACATGGAGGCAATGGGGGTCATTACGAGTTGATCGTAGCTGTGTTAAATTTAGCACAGCTACGATCAGGCACTCAGGCATGCGGTAGGATGCCCAGCACAGGGCTAGTCCACCCCGCATGTCAGTGCCAGCCCCCCATGCAGAAGTGCAAAAGCATCGCACAGTGGCGATGCTTTTGTATTTCAGGAGTACCTCCCGGCCAGCACAGCTCCTGCAGCTGGCTAGGAGAATCTCTTTGCTGCCCGGGTCGCAACAGCTGCGTATGACATCACACAGCCGCCCGGGCGATTCCCCCCCCCCAATGGTCCGGCCATGCCTGCATTGGCCGGACTGCGCCCCATAAACGGCGGCTTAATACCGACGTCCGGCCTTTTCCCCTCCCAGCGACCACCTCTGCCTGTCAATCAGGCAGAGGCGATTGCTAGGCAACAACGGCCTTTGGCCGTCTGGTATGCCCCAAAACACTGCGGCACCAACGCATGCGCAGTACTGACCCGATCGCACCACTGCGATAAACTGCAGCTTGCAATCAGGTCAGAATGACCCCCAATATACGTAATGATTCTGACTTTACTAAATAAAAAAAATAAATTCAGTTGCAAGACACTTTCTTAAACACCATGGAGGATCCACAAAGGATTTAAAAGCATGCGGTCTTGAAAATGTAAGACTAGGGATCAAAGGATGAGACCTCACAGAAAAGCTAAATTAGAAAGAAAGTCAATGGACCTTTAAACTTGACACTGTAACTCCCAGGTGTCTAAATGAGATTATAAACTCAGAGTTACACACAAGTCCGATTAGCAAATAGAATTTAGCAACTGTGCATGTGTTGCGGATGGGTGCCATAAATCTATGGGTGCTGCAAAGTCATTCACATCTCAGTCACATTTCACATGCGGCTGAATAAATGGTACTGGGCAGGTGTTCACACTTATGAATATTGTGCTGTGGGTTTGCTGTCAGCGTGTTGATGGAATGCAGAGCTAAGCATTCACAGAGATCTTTAGATGATATCTTGCACCAAGTATAGGGTTGGTGCAAATATGTATTGTTAGTGATTGCTACTTTGCCAACTGCCTGGTGAGGAGGGGGGGTGAGCCTGGGACCCACTAGGCTCATCTTTCAAGTCTGAGCCTGGGTAATTAATACATGCTCCACCAACCAGGTGTAATATGGTATGCCGGCGGTCTGGCTCCTGGCGACCAGCATACCGGCGCCGGAATCCCGACCGCCTGCATACCGACAGCTGGGTGAGTGCAAATGAGCCCCTTGCAGGCTCGCTGCACTCACCACACTGCGGGCATGGTGGCGCCACACTATCTATTCTCCCTCCAGGGGGGTCGTGGACCCTCAAGAGGGAGAAAAGATGTTGTATGCCTGCGGTAGGGATTCTGTAGCTGGTATGGTGGTGGCTGGGAGCCCGGCTGCCGGCAACCCGAAGACCACTCCCCCAACCCTCTCAGTGCCTCTGCTGATCCTGGAGATATTTATGACATGAAAATGGTAGGACTGTGAAAGAGAGTGAAGAGTCAAAGGTAACTCCAAGAGAGCACACTTGCAGGCTGGAGGAGATACTGGCTGGCAACTTTCAGCATGGGGGGGGGGGCAGACTCAAGTAAATGGCCCAGTTTTTCACAGGGAATGCAATGCAAAAATGGGCATGTTGGGGGTGTGGTTTGTGTAATGTGGGTGTGGTTTAAATAGCTAATGAAATAAAGGGCAGTACCTATATACTGTATATCAGGGCTGGCCAAACCAGTCCTCGAGATCTACCAACAGTTCACATTTTCCAGACCACCTAGCTAGTGCACAGGTGTAGTCATTACTAAATAAGATGTGCTGCATTCATTCCTAACTGACAATTCTAAGGATCTCCAGGAGGCCTGGAAAACATGAACTGTTGGTAGATCTTGAGGACCGGTTTGGCCAGCCCTGCTGTATATAAATTCAATTAGGGGCAGGTTTACCAAACATCTTGCACCTGTGCTACTCTATATCTGTCTCTAGCTGAGCAGTAGCCAGGAGCATCCTCTGCCTGCCTCTGCAGTCAGACGGCCCTGGAACATTTAAATTGCACTGGCCCAGGGGGCATATAGCATCCTGCCTTCCTACCCAGCCAGCCCCTGATGGATAGATTATCAGTTCAGTCTCAGATAGTTACTGGTAGTGGAAGTGAGGGGTATGTGGAATCAAGAGAGGAGGCAGAGGAAAAAAAAACATTCAGAGATCTAGGAGGACAGACTGGAGAGAGCAATATCACACAGACTAAGGGATTGCATGGTTTGCAGGAGAAGAGGGTGAGACATGGTGTCAAAAGCAGAAGAGATGTCAAGGAGAATGATTACAAAGGTGTGGCCCTTGGATCTGCAGCCAGGAGATTATTGCTGACTTTGGGATGTCATGTCCTGACATATGTATTCAATTTTATCTGTGAAGTGGGTGGCAAAATCAACTGCAGAACATAAGGAAAGGAGGCAAGGAGTTTGCATTAAGTACATAAAGTACAGTATATTGAGTAGAAATGAATGCCCACATGTGGGCAAAGAACTTGGTGGCTCATTATATAATGTTTTAGAAAGGTTAAATGATGTTGCTAAGTGTTGGATGCATTTTTCATTCTTTGTGAGCTTTAGTACACTTTTAATAATTTTGTATTATGGAATTTTGAATGCAGAATTACTGACTAGGAATAAATGACAAATAATAACAGCATGTTATGTGTATCTTTTCTAGGCAGAGCATTGAAGAAAAATCTGAGACGCTCCGCAGTAAGGTGAAACAAGTCCTGAAATGTGATGCATTGAAAAGTAACCCTTATGATCCTATTGTTCTGCCTCCCGCTGATTGTCTCCTCACCTGTCTCTGCCTTGAAGCGCCCTGTGAGACCATAGAATCATTCTGCAATGTTCTGAAAAATTTCCAAAACTTGATTAAACCTGGGGGACACTTACTGGTTTTAAGTGTGCTAAATTCTCATTTTTATTACATTGGTGACAAACGTTTTTTTTCCTTGTACCTCACAAAAGATGACCTGGAGAAGGCTTTTAAAGAGGCTGGTTATATAATTGAGAAAATGATAGTTACTCCTCGGAATAATAAGTCAAGATTGGATTTCTGTGGCTATGATGGTTACTATTATATCCTTGCTCGTAAACCACAGTAATGGTAATCCTGTCAACTAACTTCTTGCAACCACTAAAACAGTGGTATCCATGGCTCAAGGTTTAAATATTTTGCATGCATTGTCTTTGCTTATCAGCTATTCACATGTTCTAGGTAGAGCTACTATCAGCAATTCTGAAGTTCTCCCCTTTAGCATCTCTGAAATAGTTTTCTAACCTATATGTTAGTTATGGGCTCAATGAGTATTGAATTGACTTTTCACTCGCTATCCACTATATTTTCTTCAATCTAAAGCAAGCTGCCTCTGTTTTTTGTTCTACCCAGGGTGTGATGTTATATAAATGTTTACCCTATGCTATAGTACTGTATGTTATTTTGTTATATTTACCAATTGTATAGTGTACTCATGCTTTTCTACTCTATTATTATGCAATGTTCAAACATGTTTCTTTCAAAAACGGTGCTATGTATGCTTATTGTGCTTTAGAAATAAAAGATAAAAATATCACTGAGACAGAAAATATTTTCTTTATTTTTCCAAAACACTAGTTAGTATACAGTGTGACATACAGTAGCTATCAATAGCGATTACTATAAACATGATATTTTTAAGGTGTTTTCTGGAGATATATCATGATACCTTTATACAATGTACTATTTGTCTATACTTGTTATATATTTTTGCTCAGATATTTATCTATTGGTAACATTTAATGCCATTTGTGGCACTTCCTGTGGCAATTGACTGATGGGAGTGGTCTGGGCCTGCCTTTGCTATTTAAGGGAAGCCTGTGAGACATATGGTGAATGGTGTTGTACTGGACAGTTGTCCTCTTGTGGTCCTTGTATGATGTCCTGAAAAAAATAATGTGATGACAGAAATGTCAACACACCGTCAGTATGTATCTGTGAGATATCATTAAAAATACCTGTTGGAATCTACTGGTAAGTGCCTGCATTTCCACAATTTTATTACTATAAACAGTCATGGATGTGATATGACTTGACATCACAGGTCATCAGGTCAACATCAGAATGTTTACAGGACGGGAAATTTCTTTGAAGCTGGGTTTGATGAATAAGTGGGTCTTGAGACCATATTTAAAGAGCTGTATAGAGGTGGAGAGTCTGATATTAAAAGGCAGAGAATTCAAAAGATAGTGAGCACCATTGCTAAAATATTAGAGACAGGAATGGGAATAAGTAACCAGTTGGTAGGAGAGGTGGCATTTATTTTTGAAGCAAAGATAGCTGGTGGGAGTGTAAAGGGAGATAAGGTCATATATGTAAATGGGAAAGGAATGGGTGAAGGTTTTGTAAGTGAGTGTGAGAAGCTTAAATTGGATTTGAAAAGGGAAGAGGAGCCAGTGTAGGGTTTGTAAGAGAGGAGAGCTAGGAGTAGTACATTTGGAGAGGACGATCAGCTGGGCTAGCAGCATTGAGGATATATTAGAAAGGAGAGTTAAATTTGTCAGGGAGGTTAGATAGGAAGAAATTACGGTCCAATCTGGAGATGACCAGTGAGTGGATAAGGGTCTTGGCAGCATCCTGGGTCTGGTCTTGGACATATTTTAGAGATGGAAATGGAAGGACTGTGAGTGGTGCTGAATGTGTGGTTGAAGGAGAGAGAGGACTCAAAGATAACTCTAAGACAGCATAATTGATGGCTAAAGGAGATTGTTGTGCCATCAATAGACAGTGACATTGTGGGAAGTGATGTTATGTGGGAGGGTGGGAAGATGATCAGCTCAGTCTTAGACATGTGAAGTTTAAGAAAGTGCTGGGACATCCATGAAGAAATAGTGGAGAGACAGTTGGAGATAAGAGTGAGAAGAGTGGGATATAGGTCAGGGGAACTAAGGTAGATTTGAGTATCATCAGCATAGAGGTGATACTAGAAGACAAATGAGCAAATGAGCTCACCTAAAGAGGACATATAGGGGGAGATTCAAATGTTTGAAAAGTCAGTTGGTAGTCTGTTTTTTTCCTAATTGACAGGAAAAAACAGCCACCCAACTGACTTTTCAAACATTTGAATTCCATACAAAGAGAGAAAAGGAGGGGTCCGAGAACAGAACCTTGAGGTACACCTACTGTTAGTGGAAGTGTGTGTGTGTGTGTGTGTGTGTGTGTGTGTGTGTGTGTGTGTGGGGGAGGGGGGTTAATCATGAAAGGAGACAGAGAAGTAGTGGTCAGAGAGGTAGGAGGATAGCCAGGAGAGGGCCCTAGCAGACAGGCCGATGGATTTACAGGAGTAGAGGGTGGTCCCCAACGGTAAAAGCAGCCGAGAGGACAAGGAGAAAAAGCAGAGAATAGTGGCCCTTAGATTCATTTTATGTCAATGTTACTTATCTTTAAAAGAGATTAAATATATTTGCAATAACATGATCACAGTAAAAATATATTTTAGACATGTTACCTGCATAAATAATCTGTAAGAAAGAAATACACATTACAGTAGTTTAGAACCACTGCATTTAAAAGTTGTTTACTTTAATGGAACAAGCAATATATATTTTATAATATGAGAGGGGTTCAATAAATAAGGAATCAAGACATCTCACTGCATAAATGTATTTAACTCATATGCATAATTACTAATATGTCCCTGGTACAGATTATTTTTCCATATACCCCCCATATGTCTAGGCATTTGTTCCAGTGGTATACCAAAGCATCTATACCAGCATAGAAGAAATCAGTGTCAAGCGCCTGAAGCCAGGACATGACTGCTTGCTGATCTTCACCGTCAATTGCGAATCAACTTCCACCTAGGTGCTTCTTCAATAGTCCAAAAACATGGAAATCACTCTGTGCCATGTCACAGCTGTAGGGGGGATGGACCAGGACATCCCAATGGTAGTGCTGTAACAACTCATGCGTGTGGTTGACTGAGTGTGGCTTGATGTTATTGTACAGCAATACAAAAACTGTTTGCAGGAACTCAAGTTGCTTTTGATGAATTTCCCTCTGCAACTGTCTTAATGTGTCACAATAGGGGTCAGCATTCATACTACAGTTTCTGCTTTGGTGATGAAATCAACAAGAAGCATGCCCTTGTGTTCCCAAAACACAGTCACCATGACCTTCTTTGCTTATGGATTTGGTTTGAATTTCTTTGAAGGTGTGTATGATGGATGTTTCCATGTCATGAATGCTTGCTTTGTCTCCAGTGCCATATGATGCACCCTTGTTTCATCGCCTGTAACAATACGCTGCAGGAGCTGCACTCCCTCCCTATGGTACCATGCAAGGTACACGAGTGACAATCCCATCCTATTGGATTTGTGAACATCTGTGAATTAGTTCGGTACCCAGTGTGAACACTTTTTCCTGTACCCACTGAGATGTTCAGTTTGTCAGCAATATCACTAACTAGAATGTGTCTGTCATCTTGAATCAGACTTTAAATACTGCACAAATTTTCATCTATTGGGGATGTGCTTGGCCAGACGGGTCACTCTTCATCTTGAATGTCTGTCCTGCAATTACCAAGGCAGTGCACCAAACCCAAACCTGTTTCCATGACATGATATTATCCCCATACAACTCGACAATCTGGAGATGAATGTCAGCTGCAGATATGCCCGTTACACACAGAACTGTGATCCAGAGGCAGAACTCTGGGAGGCAATGGAGTCATCTGCCGCCGGGCTCCTGCTCTGAAGGGGGGCACCTCTCCTCCCATTCTGTGACACCATTGAATTAAGTTAATTGATATCTGTCGCTGTCTTTTCAGTGGCCATCTTCCTCACTGGTTCCTGCACCTTACAAATCACACCCTCTTTATTATACTGAATATATACATTTTACAAGGGTCACACCCAAGATTAGAAACCACGACCTATTACACTTGAAGCAGACACCTTACTGATGAAGCTGTTTGCTCCTGTATAGGAAATATGAGAATTTTAACTATATGAAGAATGAAGATACTTCTCTGACAATTACACGTAACTTCATATAGTTAGAATTCTCATACTTCCCATACAGGAGCAAATAGCTCCATCAGTAAAGTGTCTGCTGTTAGTGTAACAGGTCATGGGTTCTAATCCTGGGCATAACTGCTAAGAATTGTGTGATTTAAAATAAAAGACAAATAAATGTATAAATAAAGTATATACATTTTTTTTCAGAACACCACACACACACACACACACACACACACGCACGCACGCACGCACGCACGCACGCACACACACACACATACATACATTTATTTATCTTAATATAGGAAATGGGGGAACCAATATTTATCTTGCCTCCGGGCAACTGGGACGAACTTACGCCACTGCTGTGATCACACTACGCACCTCAATGTTTGATCATGTTTCAGCTTGCCCTGCCATCGTACAACTGATGGGACAGTATGACTGATTTGAGGCGCAGTCTAATGGCCATGAGGGGAACCAGTTATCTTCCTGCTCTATCCTGGCAGGAAATTAGAATGAAACACATAACATTATGAGAGTTCTTGTTACCTTACTTATTATACCACCCTTGTAAAATATTATTTTTGCAAGTGAGACATCTGCAAATAGTGTAACATGACAACTACCAAAGCAACATTTCTCTACCACCATGTACTGTATTAAGCAAAACTCAGGACAGGAAACAACATTTCAGAAGGCTATAGTTACACTGTGTGTTTCAGTATGTATGGAGTGGGGAGATATGTTGCTACTGCTTGCAGCTAAGGGCCTGATTCAGAGTTATACACAATGCCAATGTTTTCACAGTTGAGCAATTATCTGTAATATGGACTAAATCTCAATGAGCACATGTAAAGATACCTTAGTAATGTTGCTCACAATGAGGATTCATTGACGGCCAGGAGGCATTTGGGGGAGGAAACAGGGAGTGACGGTATGCAGACAGGTAATGACAGCTTTGGGGTGGTGGGGGGGGGTGTTTTAGGCTACAACTGCAGTTCCATACTCAGGAAACATGACACCTGTATCTCAATACATACGTCTATTCTACATGACCGTAGGACAACTAGACTGTTGATTATCAAAGCATCTGTGGCCGGCGCTGCATCTGTGTATGCAGATTCTGAGATTTGCAAGGCTGCCGGCAGGCATCTCAATCCATTTTTCCAAGTGGCAGTATTAGCTTATTTTCACACAGTAGCTGCGTACGGGATGTGTTCAAAATGCTGGATGTCAGGATCCCGGCAGTCAAAATACCGACACTGGAATCGCAACACCAGTTGGAATCCCGACACCAGTTGGAATCCCGACTCCAAAAGGGGCAGGAGACTGACATACAGTATCCCGACTGTAAGTACAGCCAGCAGGTTAGGGTTAGAGATGGGAAGGGGTGGTTAGGTTTAGGCACCACATGGGGGGTTAGGGCTAGGCTCTGGGGAGGCGGGGGGGTTAGGGTTAGGTTTTACCAGGGGGGTTTGGTGAGGATGCTAGGGAAGGATGGTTAGGTTTAGGCAGTAGGTATGGTGAGGGTTAGGTTTAGACACCTTCAGGTTGTGTTAATGGTCAGGCACTCATGGGAGAGGTTAGTGTAAGGCTGCAGGAACAGAGGGATAGGGTTAGGGGGTGGGAGACAGGCAGAAATAGACTCTACTTACCCCTGTTGGTATTTCATACATCAGGATCCCTCTGTCATTATTATGAACACTGGGATCCCATGCGCCAGCATTACATACTGATTCTCTGTGTACAAAGACATAACTGTGAACGCATCACCATACAACTTTCAAATATGGCCCTAAATTGCTAAAAAGTAGCACAGTGCATGCATGACACAATAGGACTGTAATGAAGGTGGACGGACATGCAGTGACAGCTGTTACTGCAAATTAATGCTAAGACTTATAGGCGGTCTTCTGGGATGCTCACCAGCTGTGTCTCTAATCCACCACAGTGCGTGAAAAGTTGCACCTTTTGTTGAACATTTTCCCTAGGACTTCTAAACATCTGTACAATTTGTCAATTCTTGGGAGAGGGGACCCCATTTTATAGAGGGGTACTGACCAGTTTGGGGCTGGTTGCCATTATGGCAGGTGGACCCCATGCATGTCACCCCATTTTCTGGGAGTGATAAGGGCAGAGTCTGTGTCTTCCACTGAAAAATTACTGGCCCTAACTACAGATTTCTTTGTAATCTAAGGGTTAGATGGCCAGTGCTATTGCAGATAATCTGTAGCTGTGTCCTCGGATGCAGCAGCAAATCACAGGAGATTACAGGAGGAATTTATATACACAAGATGTCTCCTGCAGCATTAACATATTTATGCACAGCAGCTGTGTTCCAAGACACAGCTGCTGTGTACACTGCATTCACCTCTGAATCAAGCCCAGAGTCATTATGTTAATATATGCAACCACAGCCTCCATAAAAGGTAATGAGAAGAAACCAGGGAAGTTCTTGGGAAGAGGCTAGTAGGTACAGGATCAGTACAGCAAGGAACATCAGAGAAAGTTCACCTCGAGTGACGGCATTAGAAACAGCAATGGGTTATGATCAGGTCCTGGTGAGGGCAAATCAGACATGGAATTCCTATATCTATCTGAGTCTTTATATTCCATCCAAGAAAACCACAACTTGCTAAACTGTTACCGAGAGGAGAATATCTTCCATTTACATAAAGTAATTGAATCTGAGGGGGATTGGGGATTTTCCAGAACACAGGGAGTACTGATTTAGTAGCATTGCTAAGGTGGCAAAGAAGATATTTTTACATGGGCACAGATGCCAGATAATAAGGCCAGTAGCCAGAAGGCTGGGTAAATAGGGACATTGACAACCAGGATTTGTTCTGAGACCACAATGATATCTGATCGCAAGGGCTTGATTAAGGGGCAGTCTGGTCAGTATTGGAGCAATGTACCTAGTGAACCAAGGCTTCTCAAACATGGCTGCCTGTACTGTCATGTCATGTATTGTGTCTCCCTAACTGACAGAACCGGAGTAGGTAATGGGGTAAATTCTCTACCAGTCTAATTCTGTAAGAGACAATGGCCCTCATTCCGAGTCGTTCGCTCGGTAATTTTCATCGCATCGCAGTGAAATTCCGCTTAGTACGCATGCGCAATATTCGCACTGCGACTGCGCCAAGTAATTTTACAATGAAGATAGTATTTTTACTCACGGCTTTTTCTTCGCTCCGGTGATCGTAGTGTGATTGACAGGAAATGGGTGTTACTGGGCAGAAACACGGCGTTTTAGGGGCGTGTGGATAAAAACGCTACCGTTTCCGGAAAAAACGCAGGAGTGGCCGGAGAAACGGGGGAGTGTCTGGGCGAACGCTGGGTGTGTTTATGACGTCAAACCAGGAACGACAAGCACTGAACTGATCGCAGATACCGAGTAAGTCTGAAGCTACTCTGAAACTGCTAAGTAGTTTGTAATCGCAATATTACGAATACATCAGTCGCAATTTTAAGAAGCTAAGATACACTCCCAGTAGGCGTAGGCTTAGCGTGAGCAACTCTGCTAAATTCGCCTTGCGAGCGATCAACTCGGAATGAGGGCCAATGTCAGATACTCTCCCAAGCTTTAATGTGCTGACACAGAATAAATATAGTATCTGAGACTTTCATCTCAGCAAAATAGCATATTTCCCTATATCCAGGGTGTAGGACTCTAAGGGAGGAGGCTCAAAGGGAGCAGATATATAATTTTAATATCAAAGCCTGGACTTAGCCTGGATGAAATACAGTAGGCAAAGGACTGCGATCTCCTCCTAACATCTTATTCTCTCACCTACAGGTATTCAAAATAATTATTCCAACTCTCAGCAGCAGCAGCACAGTGATCTAGGATACTATACTCTGCAGTGTCTGTTTGCATAGGTATTCTGGAGTTATTGTTTTGTGCAGAATTTAGCCTGTTTAATTTTTAGATATTTGGGGAATTTGGGATGTCCTCCTCCCATATCATTATTTGTTTGTTTTAGCTTTATTGCCCACCAGTGGGTGTTGGGCAATGGGTGGGGTTGTAGTCAGTGAACCTATACCTTACACATGTTAATGTTAGTTCATATAAGAGTATACTTAGCTGATTAAGCCTGGCTGATTGATCCAGGGTGTAGGACTCTAAGGGAGGAGGCTCAAAGGGAGCAGATATATAATTTTACGATCAAAGCCTGGATTTAGCCTGGACTTAGACTGGACGAAAAACTGAAAGAAAACCACAAACAACAACAGATGAACTACTTAACAATATCAACTGCATATGCAAATTTATTACCCTCCAACTTTCACTCTGTGAACACTATGCAACCCACTTGCAGGAAAGAACATTAGTAAGATCTGGTTTCCATCCATAATCAGGATTACAAAGATCTTCTTTGGAACAATTGTGAGTTCATCTTCTCATCTAAAAACACTTGAAAAATCTTACAGAATTATCATTGCTTCTTAACCCTCTCACAATCCTTTCATTTCTTACAGCCCAAATACATTTCTGCACCCACTTTATTTACGCTTTTTACTCATTCCATATTAAATCTACACCCATTGAGACTACACTGCTTTTCTCACCTGCATTTCTGCAATTCTTCTGCTCTGATTCCCTTACAGTCTCCACTCCTACTTCCACTTTCCCTCAACCTATTTACCTACTTAACACTATGTCAAGGCTTTCTTATACTCCCCACATCACTCAGTGTCTACCTAATAATGTATCTTTATCCTTCCCCCCTAGTCTCCTACACCTCCTCCTCTGTCTCCCCTCCATCCCTCTGTTTCCTTCCCCCTCCTTTCCTGTTACCCCACATTCATTTACCTCTGCCCCATGGTCCTGCTACCCCACAACTCAGCCCTGCTCCCTCTCTCCCTTCCCTGTCACCTGCCCATTTCCCCATCCACATCACACTGACCTCCCTCCCTGCCCACCTCCTGCAGTTTCCCCTCCTAACTCAGGCACCCGTACCATCACTACTCTCTCATCATCCCTGCCCTCAAAGTTAATCTCACCTCATCGCTACAGCAACCCTGATAATCTCATTCACATCTCTCCCACAAACTCATACCCCCTATCCTGTGCCCTCTGGAATGCCAGATCTGTTTGTAACAAACTGGTCCTCACTCATGACCTTTTCATTTCCAAATCCCTACACCTACTAGCCATTACTGAAACTTGGATTACGCCCTCTGACACTACTTCTCCTGCTGTTCTCTCTGCTGGGGGCCTCGCATTCACACACACACCCCGACCTGGGGGTCGCCATGGGGGTGGTGTTGGGGTCCTTTTACCTTCTAGTTACTCCTACCAACTCATACCACCAGAACCATCCCTTACATTCTCAACATTTGAGGTCCATGCCATACGCCTCTTCCAACCAGTACATCTTAGAGTAGCTGTCATTTACCGCCCCCCCTGGCACTGCTTCCAAATTCATCGACAACTATGCTTCCTGGCTTCCTCAATTGCTCTCTTCTGACATTCCCTCCATTATCCTAGGCGATTTCAACATCCCTATTGACATCCCCACACAATCCCCTGCCTCTAAACTCCTTAGCCTCACCTCTTCACTTGGTCTCTCCCAGTGGACCTCCTCACCCTCCCATGTGAATGGGAGCTCACTGGATCTGGTCTTCACTCACCGCTGTGATATTTCTGATTTTTCCAACTCCCCATTTCCCCTCTCTGACCACCACCTGCTCTCCTTTCACCTATCTCTCTCGACTTGCCCATCTCTACCTCCTAAGGCTACCATCACTAAGCGTAACATTGAAGCTATTGACACTACATTCCTTTCATCCCTGTTTGACTCGCTTCTCTCTCCTATTCTCTCTCTCTCATGCCCTGAACAAGCCACTTCCACATACAATGCATCCCTTACTTCTGCTCTTGACTCTGTTGCTCCACCAACCACTATTCACCCTCGCAAATTAACACCTCAACCCTGGCACACCAAATGCACCAGATATCTGCAAAAATGCTCACGTACTGCTGAGCGACACTGGAGGAAATCACGCTCTAAGGCATACTTCCTCCATTTCACACTTATGCTCTCATCCTTCACTGCTGCCCTTTCTCTTGCTAAACAGTCATACTTCAAGAACCTCATCTCCTTCCAGTCATCCAACCCCCAGCGCCTCTTTGCCACTCTCAACTCACTCCTCTGCCCACCTCCACCTCGTCTCCCTTCCTCACTCTCTGCTCTTGACTTTGCCACTTACTTCACATCCAAAATTGACTCCATACGTCAGGACATCACATCACACCAGTCCATCAGAAACCAGCTTTCGCCTATCCCTTACCAACCCTCCCTATCCCTCGCACCTACTCTGTCATCTCTCCCATGCATCTGGAGAGGAAGTCATGGCCCTTATTCATTCCTGTCCCCTCACCACTTCCCCACTTGACCCTATCCCCTCCCGCCTCCTCCGCTACCTCTCTCCTTCTGCTTGTTCCCATCTTTCCCACCTTCTCAATCTCTCCCTCTCATCAGGCACTGTCCCCTCTGCCTTCAAGCATGCACTCATCTCTCCTATTCTTAAAAAACCTACACTTGATCCAAACACTCTCTCCAACTACCGACCCATCTCTCTCCTCCCTTTTGCCTCCAAACTCCTTGAGCGTATTGTCTGCAACCGTCTTACTTCCTTTCTTTCCTCACACTCACTGCTTGACCCATTCCAGTCTGGCTTCCGTCCTCTCCACTCCACTGAAACTGCCCTTACAAAAGTATGCAATGACCTCCATGCTGCTAAATCTAAGGGACACTACTCTATACTTATTCTACTTGATCTCTCTGCAGCTTTTGACACTGTGGACCATCCTCTCCTACTGCAAATTCTTCACTCCATTTGTCTACGTGACACTGCCCTATCTTGGCTGTCCTCCTACCTTTCTGACAGTTCTTTCTCTGTCTCCTCTCATGACTCCACCTCCCCCTCACTTCCACTAACTGTAGGGGTACCCCAAGGTTCTGTCCTTGGCCCTCTTCTCTTCTTTCTCTATACGTCCTCATTAGGTAAGCTCATCAGTTCTTTTGGTTTCCAATATCATCTCTACGCTGATGACACCCACATCTATATTTCCTCTCCAGATCTCTCCCCTGCTCTCCTCACTTGTATCTCCAACTGTCTCTCTGCTACCTCTTCCTGGATGTCCCAGCGCTTTCTTAAACTTAACATGTCTAAGACCGAGCTGATCATCTTCCCTCCCTCCCGCATAACCTCACCTCCTACAATCTCATTATCTATTGATGGCACTACTATCTCCTCTAGCCCCCAAGTGCGCTGTCTTGGAGTAATCCTTGACTCCTCCCTCTCCTTCAAACCACACATTCAGCACCTCTCACAAACCTGCCATTTTCATCTAAAAAATATTTCCAGGATCAGACCCTTTCTGACCCAGGATGCTACTAAGACTCTTATCCACTCACTGGTCATCTCCAGACTGGACTACTGTAATCTGCTCCTGACTGGCATTCCTGACAAATACCTCTCTCCACTGCAATCTATCCTCAATGCTGCTGCCTGGCTCATCTTCCTCACCAAACGCACTACGTACACCTCTCCTCTCTTACTAGACCTTCACTGGCTCCCCTTCCCTTTCAGAATCCATTTCAAGCTTCTCACACTCACTTACAAAGCCCTCACCCACTCTTCTCCCATCTACATCTCTGACCTTATCTCCCTTTACACTCCCACCCGTCCTCTTCGCTCTGCTAATGCACGCCGACTCTCCTGCCTACGGATTACTTCCTCCCACTCCTACCTCCAAGATTTTTCACGTGCTGCACCACTTCTTTGGAATTCCCTACCTCTCCCCCTCAGACTCTCCACCTCTCTACAAAACTTCAAACGGGCTCTCAAGACCCACTTCTTCACCAAACCCAGCCAAATCTCATCCTAACCCTCTGTTCTACGCTCTCTATGTACCCCAACTGTGTCACCCCTGTCTGTCTATCCCTCCCCTTTAGAATGTAAGCTCTCACGAGCAGGGCCCTCTTCCCTCATGTGCTTATCCTTTCTTACTTTAATAATCTTCAACTGCACCAATTCCATCAGTCTTCTGCCACCTGATACTTATTCCAGTGTCATCTGCTGATGTAACTATGTTTATTTACCCTGTACTTGTCCTATACTGTCATCAACTGTAAGTTGCTGTTTTCCTGTTTGATTATTTGTTTATGTACTCTGTAATTGGGCGCTGCGGAACCCTTGTGGTGCCATATAAATAAAGGATTATAATAATAATAATAATAATAATATTCATGGTGTGCGCATCACCAGTAATGCATATGTATTGAATCAGCATGACTATATTCTTTATCTATAGTGTTTAACAGAGTCACTGTTGTTCATATTGTTGAATATTTTGAAAGAGGATTTTGTCCATTATATATATGAGTTAGCTCATAAATCCTCCTAAGAATTAAGAATAGCGCCGAGTAACATAGCGTCAATCATGAGGAATTGGTTGGAGCTCCTAAATAGGTGCCTCATTAGAAGGGGTAATCATACAGATATTATCCATGTATGCGTACTTATAATGAATCGACCATTTTGCGTGCTCCATGCTATATGTAGTATACTATCATATAGCACATTATCATAGACCTGTCAATATATGTTATCGTGTGTTAATTATACAAATTGTATACAACATTACTGATAAATAATATTGCTGATACAAGAGTGTAGCAGTATCAGCAAATCCTTCAATAAACAGATTGCAAACCACAGTGTCTTACTGACACGACTGACCGTGAACTTGTTCTAACAAATGTTATATAACAGTCACTGGGATTCAATCCCTCATTGTATAATATATATGAAGGCCTCACTTAGATATGTGGTGCATTCATATTAGTAGTAAGTGCACCAATATGTAAATATAATAGCCTGTGGGGACTAATCGCTATTAAGCAACCGCTAGTAAACGTAACTGTTCCACAGTGCTAGTTATCGTGTCCAGCTATTCCCTATGGGTTAGTAGGTATTGAGGAGCATCTCAATATGCTACCTCTCTAATCTGAATTTTGTAACTCATTAGGGCTGTGAGACATGACAAACGAGGTTTGTTCTCACATGTGTGCCGTTATTTTGCGGCTTACAAGAAGTGACTGGTCTTCTAATAGTGGAAGAATATAAGGATGTTATACATTAATTTGTAAAAGTATATAGGGCATATTTATTACATAATAACCCTCCTAATGCATGTGAGTTGTAATTACATGCATCCAAACAACATATAGTTGCAGTGAGCTAATACGAATATTGATGTCCCGCTGTCAGCGGTTACATGCATTGATAATTGATCTTCTAATCTAAGAAGGCTATAAAGATAGTGTACATTACTTTGTGTGTGTATGTATGTAAAACACATTTATTAGACAATGCCCTCCTAATGTCCGTAGATTGTCATTACACACATCTGAGCTCCGTTAATTCACAGTGAGCTGAACTACATGCGAGGGTCCTACTGTCAGCGGTTGCTGGCAGCAGCTCGACAGAAATGTGTAGTTAATTTAAGCAAAACAAACGTTAATCAAACATACAGTGCATTAAATAATTGAAGGGTTGTCACACCCATATAACAGTGACCTAGCTATTAAAAAGCGGACACGTTTTCTCGTATACCGCTCTACCTAACAACTGTTTCGCATTTGCAGCTTAATCATAGGAACTCGAGAACTGGGCGGAAGGAAGCTATATGCCCAGTCTCTCCTCACAATTGGTTATTCGTTTGATTGACAGTTATTTGAACCAGTTAGTTTTATTGTATGTCACCAGCAGTGATTTATGTTGAAAGAACGATAAATACATGTATTTGAATCATCCAAAAGTACATAGATCAATTTTAATAATCAATTAATTAATTGACATATTTTAAGTTGTGTATTCTGTCGGAATTTAATCAGATTATAATAAATCATTGCTTGATATTAATTTATTAATTTGAGGATACATTTGAGATGAGACAATTGTGCTGTATTACTAAACTTGAGAAACTAAAGAGTTCCATAGATCCAAATATACTCTTATTAGTTGTATATGTGTCCTATCAAGAGGATGCAACATATATATCAACAAATGAATATAATAATAATAAAATATAATCAGAGGTATGTGCTTAAATACATATAGTTGGAAAAAAGATAGGGTTATATAACAAGGCTAACATCTGTTATATTAGCCAATTATTAAACTTTATTATGTAATATAGACATGCTGGATAAATGTTTGTGCATAGCCCTTATATTAATTACAAGAGCTTGTTGTCACTAATATTAGTATGTGAGGGGACCCTCATGCCATCCCAATTCTATATAATTATGTAAGCGCCATCATGCATAATATACTATTTCACCTGTTCTGATGTGATATTATCAAACATATAAATTTGTGTCAAAATGACTATGTTATTAGCAAGACTAATTACAATAATCCTATAGTGTCCTGATATGGTACAATCACTACACAAAATGGAAAGCTGCTCAATCAGATTGTAATGTCACTCAGGTGCTAAAAGGGAGGGGTAATTGCACACTGAGTGAAAAATATTACTACATAATAGTCAGATAATACGGAGATCTTAGTTGCGTATATCTGCAGATATAGGGTTAAGCCCCCAGGCCGATCGACAAGGCTTCTCCGTCACTGGGGGTCCCTAATACTAGGTATGGGTCCAGGGTGCAGGACCCCACGATCGGCCTGGGGGTTTAACCCTATATCTGCAGATATACGCAACTAAGATCTCCGTATTATCTGACTATTATGTAGTATTATTTTTCACTCGGTGTGCATTAGGGAACACACAGTTTTTTCCTATATGGTACAATCACTAACAGTTACCTAAGTAACCTCGTGAGTGAACTTGCAGAATTAAATCACATATAATAATGTGATGATCCTGGTATGTGCAAATTATGCAATAAACAGTGAGACAAAATATCAAATAAATGTGCTGGTTATCAACCAGCCAATATCACTGTTGTGTAAAAACTTATAGAACATGTGTGAACCAAAAAGTGTGCAGAATTATTATATACAAATCCAAATAAACCGTGACAAGCAAAACAAAAATATGTGTAAATGATGATAACTATATTACGTATTGGTCTTAATATATGTTGTGTTCATTTCATGCGGTATTATAAATATATCTCCATATGTATAGTCTACAAAGCTGCACTATCCTCTCCTCCTGTGTTGATATACTGTATTGATCCATATATGATTAAGACAGGTCAATTTGAGATATCCATTTCTTATAGGAAGGCACCAAAATCAATGTGCTCATTCAGTCCATGGGGTTGTAACCAGTGGCGTAACTGGAATTTTTTCTCCCCCAAGCCAAAAAATTATTTGGCGCCTCCCCCCCCCCCCCCATAATTGGCAGTAGTAAAGGGACAAATATGTGCGCCGCCAAAAAGGGTGTGTGGCTACATTGAAATGGGCGTGGCTTCACATAAAGGGGCATGGCATTGCAGGAAAAGACTACCTTATACCCCAGTTTTGCAACCTGCACGCCCAGACGTTAGCCACCACAGGAGAGAAAAATAATCCTGATTCATGCCCCTTACATTATTTGTCATTTTTCCTCCTTATATTAATGCCCAGTATACATTATGCCACATACTGCAATGGCCCTTAGACATTATGCCACACACAATAATGCACATGACACAATATGCACACACTGTAATGCCCCCGACACATTATGCCACACACCGTAATGCCTGTGACACATTATGACAGGAATCACAATGCCCGTTATACATTATGCTACACACTGCAATGCCCCTGATACATTATAGCACATACAATGTCTGTGACACATTATGACACACACCGCAATGACCCTGAGACATTATACTACATACCATAATGATCGTGATATAGTATACAACACACCGTAATGCCTGACACATTATGCCACGCACCGCAATGTCCGTGATACATTATGCCACAAACCGTAATGCCCATTACACATTAGGTTCTACAGTAAGGGTTCTAATTACTTTTAAATTACCTGCTCGTTGCCAGGGGTTTCATGCTCTTGGTTCCATGCACGGTGCCAGGGATTTTCATGCTCAGGGTGTCATGCTCATTGCCAGGGGTTTCATGCACTGGGTGTCATGCTCGTTGCTAGGGGGTAGTGCTTGTTGGTAGGGCCGTGCTCCCAGTGCCACATATGCCCCCAGTGCCAGATATTCCCCCACAGTGCCAGGTACATGCCCCCAGTGCCAAATATACCCCCCCAGTGCCACATACGTCCCCAGTGCCAGATATTCCACCACAGTGCCAGGTATATGCCCCCAGTGCCAGATATTCCCCCACAGTGCCACATATGCCCCCTCAGTGCCTGCTCCCCCCAGTGCCAGATATTCCCCCACAGTGCCAGGTATTTGCCCCCAGTGCCAGATATTCCCCCACAGTGCCACTTAAGCCCCCTCAGTGCCTGCTCCCCCCAGTGCCAGATATTCCCCCACAGTGCCAGGTATATACCCCCAGTGCCAGATATTCCCCCACAGTGCCACATATGCCCCCTCCGTGCCTGCTCCCCCCAGTGCCAGATATTCCCCCACAGTGCCAGGTATATGCCCCCAGTGCCAGATATTCCCCCACAGCATCACATAAGCCCCCTCAGTGCCTGCTCCCCCCAGAGCCAGATATTGCCCCACAGTGCCAGGTATATGCCCCCAGTGCCAGATATTCCTCCACACAGTGCCAGGTATATGCCCCCAGTGCCAGATATTCCCCCACAGTGCCACCAGGTACATGCCCTCAGTACCAGATATTCCCCCACAGTGCCTGCTCCCCTATTCCCCCCCCTTCCCGCTGCTCCTTTGTGTTGGAGGGACACGGAGGGCACAGCGCGCGCCTCTCGCGTGTCCTTCCTGGCTCTCCTGTGGGTCTAATAAAGGAAGTGCCGGTTCGTGAGCCAATCAGAGCTCACGAACGGCACTTCCTTTATTAGACCGGCCGGAGAGCTAGGAGGGACACTGGAGAGGCGCGCGCGGTGCCCTCCGTGTCCCTCCAACACAGCAGCAGAGGGAAGGAGACCGCAGATTGACATGCGGACGCTCGTCCGCATGTCAATCTGTTCTAAGTCAGTGGCGCCCCCGCAGCCCCTCGCCCCCAAGCCACCACGAGGACTGCGGGGGCAGTAGTTACGCCACTGGTTGTAACCCATTTAATAAGAAGGTCCATCGACTTTCTCTCCTCAGCAATTCTTGCATCAGGTTGCCACCCCTGATTCCCAAATGCACTTGTTCTATACCAAATACTTTCAGATCCGTGGTTCTTCCCGCATGTTCTTCATGGAAGTGTTTGGCTATTGATGTTAGTTTTTTGAATCTGCTATGATCTCTCTTGCAGTTTCTAATTGTGCCTACATTGTCTAGGACTCTTTGTTTTAGTGGTCTATTTTTCATACCAATATACCTTTTTGCGCATGTGCACATCAGGCAATAAATTACCCCAGGCATTTTACAATTGATGTAATCATTAATTGTGTGTGTTTTCCCAAACTTGTCATTGAATTATGCAGTTTTTGTCATGTAATCACGTGCTTTGCACTCACCGCATCTATATGACCCTATAATGGATTTATTTTTTCCTTTCTTTAAGCCATAGTGGCTATGAACCAAATTATCTCTGAAGTTGGTAGCTCTCTGCCAACTTATAGATGGCCTAGGGTCAAGTTTTTCAGCCAGATCCGGATCATAGGTCAAAATTGACCAATGTTTATTGAGAATTCTTTGGATCTCTTCCCATTCCAAACAATAATCGCCAATAAATGTGATAGCTTCAGATTTCTTAGATTTGGCCTTATTGGGGTATAGTAATTGGTTTCTATCCATTTGTTTCGCTTGTAATTTAGCTTTCTTTATCGCCCTTTTGCTATAGCCCCTTTTGAGGAGTCTGTCACTTAGTTCATCCGCTCGTTGATCAAAGTGTGTCATATCTGAACAGTTTCTCCTCATTCTGAGGAACTCTCCTCTCGGGATGCCTTTAAGAACAGGAGGATAGTGAGCACTTGATTTATGCTGTTCGTGGCTGTGTCACTAACACTGTTAGTGGCTGTGTCACCCCAAGAGGTCTAAGACCAAGGGTATTCCCCGCATATGAATTTATAACAGAAAATTTGAAGACAGAATGGGAGGATGCCTTAAAAAAGTGCTTGCATGAACTCATGTTAATTTTAGTTAAACATGATAATTTGATTTTGGAACAATTCAGGAAGGAAATTGAGGCACTGACCAATAAATTAAAGATCTATGAACAAGAAACATCATTTCAACAGGCCTTTGAGAAACATAAGAGTGACCTAAGCAAATTGGAAACAGAGATTATGGATCAGAAGAAAGTAAAATTTGCCAGATACAAACGTGACTACGCTTCCAATCAGGTTTTCAAATGGAACCAAAAGAAAGATTTCTATTCTAAGAGGAGACCATCACATAGCTTCACAACAACAGACCACGACTCTTCAGAAATGGAAGACCCTCAGCATCCTTTCAATTAAAGACTAGTCTACCCTCACACTCTAACAGGGATTTTTTAGATTTGGCTCCAGGATCTATGGAAGATCGATCTGCTGGAAGAGAGGGTAGATCAGGAGAAGTAAGAAACACACAAAATTGTGGAAGATGGAACAATCAAGGCCAACCATGTTACTCCTTGAAGACTCAGAAACAGTGATAAGGGAGGAAGAGAATGTAGAGGATCATTTAAGAATTATCAATTTATCCAATACAGTACTCACTGAAACACATTTTTCAGTATTAAGCAAGGGCCTCTCCTTTCTCCTGTTAGACATCTGGATAGGTTTAGATTGGAGAAGGATCTCCATTTATTTGGGTGTAAAGTGTTGCTCAACAAATTTTATTCCATCAAAAAACAAGATGCCAATGTAGACTCACAGGAGACAAGAGCAAGCCAAGAATTAGATGATGAAGACCTCTCAGCTATCCAAATGCTGGAGGAATTGGCCAATGAGGAAGATAATATGATATCCAACCATAGACCTATCTGTAAAAAAAAAAGGAAAATATTTCCATCAGGGGAACATCTGTCCAAATGTGGGTATCTTCATGGAAATAGTATCCAAAGAATTGGATGCACTTGGGGAAGCCAACAAAAGAAGATCTCACATGATTGATAACCTCGCTAAAGGAGAAAGGGAAGCCCTAAATGAGATAAAAAATTGGGACAATGTCCAGATAAAACCTTCGGACAAATTAGGTAATGTTGTCATTTGGAACAAACAATTATACCTTAAGAAAGCAATGATACAACTAAACGATCAAAGATGCTATAAACGCCCACTCTCCAATCCTTTGGATACTTATAAAAAACAATATGATTGGCTAATTACATCAGCCTATGAAGAAGGTACCATTAACAACTCAGAACTAAAATATTTGGAGGTAGAGGCACCTAAAATCCCGACACTTTATCTGCTCCCTAAAATTCATAAAAATGAAAACACACCCTAAGGTATGTCAGGTATTGAAAGTCTTACTGAACAAGCTAGTAAATTCCTGGACACCCATCTCAGGAGATTTGTAATTAATTTACCATCATATGTTAAGGACACAATGGATGTCCTATGCAAATTTAATGAGACTCATGTGAACCAACAAGTTCTACTCATCACGTGTGACATTGAATCCCTCTATACTAGCATACTACATGATAGAGGAATCGAATCAGTAGAATAATTTCTCAATAAAGAGGGGGGAACAGAATTTGGGAAATTTCTGATCAAACTTCTAACATTTGTACTTCAAAGGAATTTCTTTGTGTTTGACGAGAAGTACTATTTACAAGTGAAGGGCACAGCTATGGGGGCAGCGTGTGCCCCACCTATACTAATATGTATTTGGGATGGTGGGAGGAGACAATAGTCTTCCATGAAAATATGGAACCATACACCCAATACATTTTGATATGGATGAGATACATCGACGATCTTGTTAGATTAGGGGATGGCCCTCGTGATAGATTTATTGAATTCTTGAACATACTGAATACTAACAACCTTAATCTTAAACTCATCTATGAGATGAGTGAAATGGAGGTGACGTTTCTAGATTTAAAAATAATTAAAAAATGAAAGATGGACAAATCTCCACAGATCTCCATAGGAAACACACAGCCACTAACAGTGTTTTGAAAAAATCAAGTGCTCATTATCCCTTCAGTACTTAAAGGCATCCTGAGAGGAGAGTTCCTCAGAATGAGGAGAAACTGTTCAGATATGACACACTTTGAACAATGAGCGGATGAACTAAGTGACAGACTCCTCAAAAGGGGTTATCGCAAAAGGGCAATAAAGAAAGCTAAATTCCAAGCAAAACAAATGGATAGACACCAATTACTATACCCCAATAAGGCCAAATTTAAGAAATCTGAAGCTATCACATTTATTGGCGAATATTGTTTGGAATGGGAAGAGATCCAAAGAATTCTCAATAAACAGTGGTTAATATTGACCTGTGATCTGGATCTGGCTGAAAAACTTGGCCCTAGGCCATCTATAAGTTGGCAGAGAGCTACCAACTTGAGAGATAATTTGGTTCATAGCCACTATGGCCCAAAGAAAGGAAAAAAAGAAATCCATTATAGGGTCATATTGATGCGGTGAGTGCAAAGCATGTTATTACATTACGAACACTACAAAATTCGAGGACAAGTTTGGGAAAACACACACAATTAATGATTACTTCAATTGTAAAACGCCTGGGGTAATTTATAGCCTGACGTGCACATGCGCAAAAAGGTATATTGGTATGAAAAATAGACCACTAAAACAAAGAGTGCTAGAGCATGTAGGCACAATTAGAAAATGCAAGAGAGATCATAGCGGATTCAAACAACTAAAATCAATAGCCAAACACTTTCATGAAGAACATGTGGGAAGAACCACGGATCTGAAAGTATTTGGGATAGAACAAGTGCATTTGGGAATCAGGGGTGGCAACCTGATGCAGGAATTGCTGAGGAGAGAAAGTCGATGTACCTTCTTATTAAATGGGTTACTTACAACACCATGGACTGAATGAGCACATTGATTTTGGTGCCTTCCTATAAGAAAAGGATATCTCAAATTGACCTATCTTAATCATATATGGATCAATGCAGTATATCAACACAGGAGGAGAGGATAGTGCAGCTATGTGGACTATATATATGGAGATATATTTATAATACCGCATGAAATGAACACGACATATATTAAGACCAATACGTAATATAGTTATCATCATTTACACATTTTTTTGCTTGTCACGGTTTATTTGGATTTGTATATAATAATTCTGCACACTTTTTGGTTCACACATGTTCTATACGTTTTTACACCACAGTGATATTGGGTGGTTCATAACCAGCACATTTACTGTATTTGATATTTTGTCTCACTGTTTATTGCATAATTTGCACATACCAGGATCATCACATTATCATATGTGATTTAATTCTGCACGTTCACTCACGAGGTTACTTAGGTAACTGTTAGTGATTGTACCATATCAGGAAACTATAGGATTATTGTAATTAGTCTTGCTAATAACATAGTCATTTTGACACAAATTTATATATGTTTGATAATATCACATCAGAACAGGTGATATACTATATTATGCATGATGGCTCTTACAGAATTATATAGGATTGGGATGGCATGTGGGTCACTTCACATACTAATATTAGTGACAACAAGCTCTTGTAATTAATATAAGGGCTATACACAAACATTTATCCAGCATGTCTATATTACATAATAAAGTTTAATAATTGGCTAATATAACAGATGTTAGCCTTGTTATATAACCCTATCTTTTTTCCAACTACATGTATTTAGGCACATACCTCTGATTATATTTCATTATTATTATATTAATTTGGTGATATATATGTTGCATCCTCTTGATAGGACACATATACAACTAATAAGAGTATATTTGGATCTATGGAACTCTAGTTTCTCAAATTTAGTAATAAAGGACAATTGTCTCATCTCAAATGTATCCTCAAATTAAACTATTAATATCAAGCAATGATTTATTATAATCTGATTAAATTCCGACAGAATACACAACTTAAAATATGTCAATTAATTAATTGATTATTAAAATTGATCTATGTACTTTTGGATGATTCAAATATATGAATTTACCATTCTTTCAACATAAATCACTGCTGGTGACATACAATAAAACTAACTGGTTCAAATAACTGTCAATCAAACAAATAACCAATTGTGAGGAGAGACTTGGCATATAGCTTCCTTCCGCCCAGTGCTCGAGTTCCTATGATTAAGCTGCAAATGCGAAACAGTTGTTAGGTAGAGCGGTATACGTGAAAACGTGTCTGCTTTTTAATAGCTAGGCCACTGTTATATGGGTGTGACAGCCCTTCAATTATTTAATGCACTGTATGTTTGATTAATGTTTATTTTGCTTAAATTAACTACACATTTCTGTCGAGCTGCTGCAAGCAACCGCTGACAGTAAAGGTGGGTACACACTAGTAGATATATCTGCAGATCAATTGATCTGCAGATATATCTATGTACGGATCGGGCAGTGTGCTGTGCATACACACTGCCCGATCCGTCGGGGGTCTGACGTCATGAACTGGGCGGGCGGCCGCCCGCCCAGTTCAGCTGTCAATCACCGCCGCCTGCCGCAGCATGTGTACGGGCGGTCGGACGACCGCCCCGTACACACACAGCGACGCGCCAATATATCGTTAGATATATTGGCCGTCGGCTGTGCTGCGCAGCCGACGCGATACGTCTGTGAACGACGGAGTTCACAGACGTATCGCCCGTACACACTGGCCGACGCTCCCGCGATATATCGGCCGTTCAAGAGAACGGCCGATATATCGACTAGTGCGTACGAGCCTTAAGACCCTCGCATGTAGTTCAGCTCACTGTGAATTAACGGAGCTCAGATGTGTGTAATGACAATCTACAGACATTAGGAGGGCATTGTCTAATAAATGTGTTTTACATACATACACACACAAAGTAATGTACACTATCTTTATAGCCTTCTTAGATTAGAAGATCAATTATCAATGCGTGTAACCGCTGACAGTGGTACATCAATATTCGTATTAGCTCACTGCAACTATATGTTGTTTGGATGCATGGAATTACAACTCACATGCATTAGGAGGGTTATTATGTAATAAATATGCCCTATATACTTTTACAAATTAATGTATAACATCCTTATATTCTTCCACTATTAGAAGACCAGTCACTTATTGTAAGCCGCAAAATAACGGCACACATGTGAGAACAAACCTCGTTTGCCATGACTCACAGCCCTAATGAGTTACAAAATTCAGATTAGAGAGGTAGCATATTGAGATGCTCCTCAATACCTACTAACCCATAGGGAATAGCTGGACACGATAACTATCACTGTGGAACAGTTACGTTTACTAGCGGTTGCTTAATAGCGATTAGTCCCCGCAGGCTATTATATTTACGTATTGGTGCACTTACTACTACAGGTTGAGTATCCCATATCCAAATATTCCGAAATACGGAATATTCTGAAATACGGACTTTTTTGAATGAGAGTGAGATAGTGAAACCTTTGTTTTTTGATGGCTCAATGTCCACAAACTTTGTTTAATACACAAAGTTATTCAAAATATTGTATTAAATGACCTCCAGGCTGTGTGTATAAGGTGTATATGAAACATAAATGAATTGTGTGAATGTAGATACACTATGTTCAATGCACAAAGTTACAAAAAATATTGGCTAAAATTACCTTCCGGCTGTGTGTATAAGGTGTATATGTAACATAAATGCATTCTGTGCTTAGATTTAGGTCCCATCACCATGATATCTCATTATGGTATGCAATTATTCCAAAATATGGAAAAATCCCATATCCAAAATACCTCCGGTCCCAAACATTTTGGATAAGGGATACTCAACCTGTAATATGAATGCACCAAATATCTAAGTGAGGCCTTCATATATATTATACAATGAGGGATTGAATCCCAGTGACTGTTATATAACATTTGTTATATTGTATACAATTTGTATAATTAACACACGATAACAGATTTTGACAGGTCTATGATAATGTGCTATATGATAGTATACTACATATAGCATGGAGTACGCAAAATTGATCGATTTATTATAAGTACGCATACATGGATAATATCTGTATAATTACACCTTCTAATGAGGCACCTATTTAGGAGCTCCAACCAATTCCTCATGGTTGATGCTATGTTACTCGGCGCTATTCTTAATTCTTAATTCTTAGGAGGATTTATGAGCTGACTCATATATATAATGGACAAAATCCTCTTTCAAAATATTCAACAAGATGAACAACAGTGGCTCTATTTAACTCTATAGATAAGTAATATACTCATGTTGATTCAATACATGTGCACACCAGTGGCGGAACTAGCGAGTGGTGGGCCCATGTGCGACAAAAAGCTTTGCCCCCCCCCCCCCATCTAAGTCCACCGCCTCACCCCTGGAGAGGATCTGGTGAGGGGGACCTGCTCAGGGCCAGAGAAATGGATACCTAGCAACAGTGCCGTAATTAGTCATTTTAGTGCTGTGTGCAAGAAACGGCATCGGAGCCCCGCCCCTCTATGCAAAATAGCATCAGTGCGCGCCGCAGGCGCACACAAAAAAAATAGGGGAAGGGGTGTGGCCACAAAATAATACCAATTCATATAACGGTGCACAGTAGTCTTCATTATTCAAATTACGCCGCATGGTAGTACCACTACACCAGGTAGAGACCCTTTTACACATTACGGCAAACAGCTTCCCCCTTTTTACACATTACGGTAGACAGCGTCCCCTTATTACACATTACGGCAGACAGCGTCCCATTTTTTGCACATTACGGCAGACAGCGTCCCATTTATTACACATTACGGCAGACAGCATCCCATTTTTACACATTACGGCAGACAGCATCCCATTTTTACAAATTACAGCAGACAGCGTCCCCTTATTACACATTACGGCAGACAGCGTCCCATTGTTTGCACATTACGGCAGACAGCGTCCCATTTATTACACATTACGGCAGACAGCGTCCCATTTTTTGCACATTATGGCAGAAAGCATCCCATTTTTTGCACATTACGGCAGACAGCATCCCATTTATTACACATTACGGCAGACAGCTTCCCATTTTTTGCACATTACGGCAGACAGCGTCCCATTTATTACACATTACGGCAGACAGCGTCCCATTTTTTTCAGATTACGGCAGACAGCGTCCCATTTATTACACATTACGGCAGACAGCGTCCCATTTATTACACATTACGGCAGACAGCATCCCATTTTTTACACATTATGGCAAACAGCGTCCCCCTTTTTTACACAATACGGCAGACTAGATAGATAGATAGATAGATATACTTACCGTTTCCACTGGCTCAGGCTCCTCGTGCAGCTTCTGGCAGCCTTCTGGCAGGGGAGAAGAAGGAGGAGGGGGGGTGGAGGAGAGAGCCGCAGCAGCGCTGTGTACTTGGTAGAAGCGCTGCTGCTGCTGGCTCTCTCCTTTACCATAGGCCGCCCTCCGCCGCTGTGACTGCTGGGATGCGATGCGCATCCCAGCAGTCACAGGCGGCGGAGGGCAGCCTATGGTAAAGGAGAGAGCCAGCAGCAGCAGCGCTTCTACCAATTACACAGCGCTGCTGCGGCTCCCTCCTCCACCCCCCTCCTCCTCCCCCCCCCCGTAGCCGGTGCGCATCCTCTCCTCGGTGGCGGCGGCACACAGCGGGAGCCAGGCGGCATGTAATGAGTCAGTTTGACTCATTACATGCCGCTCTGGCTTTGGGCCCCTTCACAGTGGCGGGCCCCAGTGCAAGGCACTGCCTGCACTGCCGCTAGTTCCGTCTCTAGTGCACACCCTGAATATGCTATTTTGCTGAGAAGAAAGTCTCAGATACTATATTTATTCTGTGTCTATCTTTCAATTTATATAAAGTTAATAACAGACACTTTGCATGACTTTTGATATATCAATATGTAACAGTAGCCAATGAATGTTTCAATTTTAGTCAACATTTAATACATACCCCAACTAGGGAGAATAAATAACAGACACAGTGACCTAGCTTTTTATCATTTTCACATTATTTTCATTTTCACTTTATTTGTTCACATTTTTCTTTATTTCACTTTCATATATTTCGTTTGCTATTAACCAATATGTAATAAAAGTTATATTTTATCATTAGTGGTCATCTACCTAATGGGATGATGACCGTGATTAATTTTTAGATGTATCAGTCCCTGTGTGCCCTAATTGAGGAATAACTTTTTCTTCTTTTTGATCAATACTATTTGCAATGAAGGAGGTAATGTGGCAAAACTCAGAGTAGACATGTGGTCAGGGACACTAAAAGAGGTTGGAGGGTACTCTTTGTTCATATCTGGATTTGTAAGGGCATGGCAGGATGGCCTGGTTCAGTTGCTGAGGAGGACATTGACTCCCTTTGCAGAGCTACTGAGGGGGACAAATGTCCCTTTACTGTAACTCACAGTGCCACTCATAGCATTCTTTTCATTTTTCATGGAGGGAGTGTGACCACACTTCCTGTATTTGGCCACACTGACAAGTACAATTGTCTCTGCCCCCGACAGCCCTGTATTTGGTATGTGCCACAAGAGCTTCCAGCATTATAGTGTGTGGGTCATTGTCAAGTGATTGAATAGGATCTCGGGAATACTAGTGTAAGATTCAAATTAATTTCTAATAAATATTTAAAATGCCAGCGCTAATATATGTTGCAGATGCAAGGTGCATCTTCTTACCATATACGATAAAAGTGCGCTGTATATCGCAAACACTACATCCCTTAAGAGAAAACAAAAACACGCACACATTGTCTGAGTTGCAAAGCTCATATATATATATATATATATATTTGATATTTAAAAGGATATGTATACAATATATCACATGTACAGTATATATATGGTTACATGGTTACAATTATATAGGAAGCAAGAATCCATACAGTTACAGCCACAGCATACAATTACCCTATTTGCTCAATGCACCCTCCACTCCATTTCCTCCATCTCTCCCTCTCTCTCAATGCTCACAGTAGCAGAAAGACCGCATAACAGAACTTCTTGTGAGTCTGCAATCAGCTATACACTGTGTAGGTTGGGGGAGTACATGTCTTCTGTTATTGGTCCAGGGGAGGGAACTTTCTCATACATGATGTGTCATTGGTCAGTGTGAGGGCTTTTGTTCTAGGTTTCTGGACCATGTGTCTTCCGGAAATCCTTTGTTTACTTCAGAATTGTGGCTTTATATTCCTACTGTAAACCATAACTACTCATTGTAATGTGCTACAATCCAACCACAGACACCAAATTAACACACTCATTAATCTGATTACTTTGATACCAAGCACGACATTCCATCTTGCTCCATTCCATTAATGCATATACATGATGTTATACTCCATTATATAATTTAAAACCTTATAATGTCTAGTGCTAGACATGTTTAATTTATGTGTGGTAAGAAAAATGTGTTGAATATATCCTTGTGGCTTGTCTGTGTGAATGCATATGCTACCATATATTGCTGTGCTCACTGCACGTATTTGCACGCATAGCAACTCAACTGTGTGGAGTTTGTATGTTTTCTGTATGTAATATTTTTTTATTTTTTTCATTGTTTATTTAATTTTCAGGTTATAAGGAACAACAATGACCCCCCCACACAATTTGGGGAGTGTATATCCATAAAACAACATTATGTATAGAGTAGAAATACAACCTTAATAGAGAGGTCATAGGGTTCCCAGAGTAAAAAATATTACACTGATAATAAAAGAAATAATAAAGTAGACATTGTAACAGTAACAGAAGCAAATCAATTAAAGAGGAACCCAAGAATAGTCTCTCAACTGTACAAGTAAAGAATGGAAGGGTAAAGAAAAAGCAAGAGAAGAAGAGAGGGGGGAAAGAAGGGGAAGGTATAGAGTAGAGGATGAAAACACAGAGATGGAGGATCTGCCGGTATGCCTCTGTATATAACAAATACAACTCGCAAAACCATTGCAAGGTTAAAGGTAATAGCTGTAATATACGATAAGTTAATATAAGGGATGTCCTCATGACTACTCAATATGATAGGGGATTACAAAGGTCACAGGAGGAGTGCCGGAGAACCGCTAGAGGAGTGCGATCTACGTGTGGGAGCTTGATATTTGAACCATATGTCCCATAACAGTAGAAACTGGAAAGATCTGTTATGGAGGTATGCTGTGATTTTTTCCATGCTTGCTAAGTACCATACTTTATCAATGACCTGCCTAATAGGGGGGCCTCCCTCTGTTTCCAATGAAGGGCAATTGAGCATCTAGCAGCGTTTAAGATCTGAGTTTTCAATTTACCGGAGTTTGGAGGAGTATTTACAATGGGGAGGCCCAGTAGAAAAGACCAAGGATCTTTAGACACCCAGGTGTTGAGCACTGTACTTATCAGGTGTGCGACTGAGTCCAAAAATAGCACAATCTTAGGACATGACCACCAGATAGGGAGAAAAGAGCAGTGTCCGCCGCAGCCTTTCCAGCACATGAGCGAAGAAAAAGGAAACATTTTATGGAGTCTAGAGGGGACAAAATACCACCTATAAAATAATTTGTAGGCATTTTCTTTTGCCAAGGTTGAAATGGAAGATTTTGCGGCAGCAGTGAAGATATCCGACCAATCATGGTCAACAGGCGGCAGGCCCAGATCCCGTTCCCACTGAAATACAAATGACGGGGTCGGCGACTGAGCCCAATCCATAAGGAGGGAATATAGTAGGGAAATAATTCCCAGAGCAAGTGGTTTATGATAGCAATAAGACTCCAGAGTGGATAAGGGCCGAAATGGGGAAGAGTTCGATAGAGAGGAGACAAAATGTCTTATCTGGAAATAGGTAAAGGGATTTGCCTCTGGAAAGTGATATATTGTCATAATATCCAATAAAGGAGCGCAGGAGCCCTCGGACATTACATCCACAACAAAGCGGATATTCTTGTCTGACCATAGATGAGAGCAAGTTAAAGAATGGCCTGGATTGAAAGAAGGGTTGTCCCATAAAGGGGTAAGCGAAGAGGGGGAAGACAGCAGATTAAAGCAACACGTGCAATAGTCCCAGATCTGGCAAGAGAATTCCAACACAGGGTGTAGTTGTAAGTGAGGAGGTCTGGATTTAGAGGGGGATAAGAGTAAGGACGTCAGAGAAACAGTGTGGCATAGCGCAGATTCCAGCTGAAGCTACCGAATACTCTGAGCTGGGGCAAACCAGGCAATAGCTTGGCTGAGATGAGTGGCCAGATAGTAAAGGCGGATATCTGGGAAGCCTCTGCCGCCGTCCTGTACGGGTTTGCGTAAAATGGAGAAACCTATCCTAGGGACCTTGTTTCTCCAAATAAAGCAAACGAACCAGGAGATAATGTTCATTTTTAGGGCTACAATATGACCTAGCCAGGAGATAATCAGAGACTGCCACTTGTGGAGATTGGCCTTAATATTTATAAGTAAAGGGGAGAAGTTCTCTTTATACAGATCTCCGTAGCGGTGTGTAATAGAGATCCCCAGGTATCGGAGTTTAGAAGAATACCAAGAAAAGGTATAGTTGGCTTGCATATGGGTCAGGTGGCTAGGAGGGATGTGGAAGGGAAGAGCTTCTGTTTTAGACCAATTAACTTTATAACCTGACACATGTCCATACTCAGACAGAAGATTGAAAAGGTTCAGCAAGGAAGTGTGCGGTGAAGTAAGCGAGAGGCGGACATCATCTGCAAACAGGGAGATCTTGTAGGCAGAGCCCCCACTTCAACCTCCCCAATGTCAGTCAAAGTCCGAAAACGGGCTGCTAGCAGTTCTATCACTAAAGCAAAGATCAGGGGCGAGAGTGGGCAGCCCTGCTGGGTACCGTTAGAGATCCCCAGAGGGTCTGACATAATTCCATTTACGGACACCTTTGCATTGAGACCTGAGTACAGGGCCTTAATCCCTGTGAGGAATTCACCCCGAAAACCAAAGTGTGCGAGAGTTTCGAACATGAAGGGCCAGCTTATCCTGTCAAATGCTTTCTCCGCGTCCAGAGAAAGCAAAAGAGCAGGGGTATGCGTGAGGTTGATATTGTGGGCAAGGCTAATAACACGTCTCGTGTTATCGCGGGCTTGTCTACCAGGAATAAACCATTATGGTCATTATGGATAAGTTGGGGCAAAATGCTGTTCAGTCAGAGGGCCAGGATTTTCGCGTATATCTTAATGTCTGAGTTAAGTAACAAGATAGGTCTATAGTTAATATAGTTGGATGCGTTAATATAGTATAGATAGAACGTTGTTCCTAGCCAATCTAGTCCGAAGCCTAGAAGCTAGCAGCTGATCAGCCTTGTCTCCTTTTTCATAAAAAGACTGGTTGAGCCATTTCAAGCTAGTTTCCACCTTAGCTGTCAAGAGTAAAGTTAGTTCTCCTCTGGCGGAGGACAAAGAGGAGAGATCTGTTTCGGACGCTCAGAGTTTATGTTTCAGCGAAAGGGATCTGACCAAATCCGAGAGTTCCCGAATGCAGTTGGTTCTTGACTTCATATTATGAGAGTAGGCACTGATCAAACAACCGCGTAAAACCGCTTTATGGGCATCCCACAGCAACATAGGAGAAATAGTCAGAGATGCATTTGTATTAAAGTAATGGGATATTTCGGCAGCGAGTTGGGCTTAAGAAGGATTTTGTCATTCAACTGCCACATAGGGTGGCGTGTGGGAAGATGTGGGCCTGGGACGTCCACGGTAACCGTACCATGGTCTGACCATGTGCTAGGGTAAATGGAGGTGTCAAGAATGCACTGAGCAGGCTCAGTACTCAAAAAGAGCATATCCAATCTTGTGTAGACATCATAAATAGGGGAGTAGTAGGTGTAGTAACGAGCACTCGGCTCTTTCACTCTCCATGCGTTGAAGAGGAGATGTTGGCACAGCAGAAGATTCAAAGCAGCCAAATTACGAGAATGAGAAGAGCGCATTGATCTGGGCAAATCCAAAGGAACAAAGGGGAGATATGGTGTGGTGGTTACATAACCCTAGAAAAAATGTAGGGGTCCGTAGACCCCCATCTCCTGAGCTCCCAAATAGCATACATTCAAACATAGGGAAGGAGAAAATCAATAACATTAGAACTGTTGAAAACAGGAATAGAAAGCGTGACCTGGTTGGGTCTCTCAGGGCGGGGTCCACGCACATACAATGAGCAGCACAGTTTGCGGTGTCGTCAGAGGCCCGGGCTGCACCGAGATTGAGCAGTATTGCGAACGAGGCTAACTAGCAAGCAAAGCATATGTGGGAGCCTCATGATATGTACATCCCATCAGAAGAATGATTAAGCAAACAAACAAAAAAAAGTCACATAAAGCACCACAAGTGTGTGGTGCAGGGGTGTAGTATAGAGCACCACAGAAGTACTATAGAGGTGCAGGGGTGTAGTATAAAGCATCACAGAGGTACTGCAGAGGTGTAGTTTATGGGAACAAAGCAGCCCTGTTAGCTCACAGTAGGAATTAACCACACAAAAAACTGGGGGGAGAGAGAAAATGCAGGGAGATGTGTCATCCCAGCAGCAGCATAGCGTGGGACCCAGCAATAATAGTGTGATGCTGTGTGAAAAGGATGACTCCAGGGTCACAGAGCAGGGATCGTGAAGGCCTGTCAGTCCTGCAGTGTGGCTCACCTCACACACTGGAGAAGGGCAGGGGAACGTGTTATGCCCCAAGTCCCCTCCAAGATGGCCGCCGGGCTTCCCACGGCACCACCAGGCAGCTTGATTCTCCGCGCGATCCCAGCAGAGAGGGCAGGCAGGGGCAGCAGGAGGGCCTCCCCAGGGGGTATCCAGCGGCAGCCAAGGCACCCGAGAGCCTAGGAGACGGCTGAGTTCTTAGTCCGCGGCACCAGGTCGTGCCTGCTCAGCGGCAGAATCGAGGTCCCGGCCTGAGGGCTACTGGCAGGCCACAATCTGCGGGAGCTCCGGGGCTTGCTCCCCGATTCCGCAGCACACACCAGGCCACTACAGGTAGGTCAGGGGAGGCAGGGGCAGTGGTTAAAATAAAAAAGGCACCCAGGGGGAGGAAAAATGCAAGGTTTGATGGCTCAAACTGAGAGAGCCCACATAGAACGGGTCTGCTTCCTCCAGCAGCCAGGCCACGCACCGTAATATTTTTTACTTCAACACTAGGCAACAAGTGGACTGTTTTCTTGTAAACCCTCTATAATGACCCATTGTTTGGTATATCTGTTTCTGGCCCACTCAAGAATTCTGTTTTAAATAATCATTTGGTAGCGTTTGACATATGGCAGTTGGGGGCCTTCCAAATGATTAGGTTGAGATTGAACAACTTTCCTACCTCTATAGGTTTTAGGGGACCAAATTAATTTCCAAATCATGTACTGCTAGTGTTTGATGTGCGTATAGAAATTTGGGAAGTGTGTTCATCTTCACCACATTAATTTTGCTTTTCCAGGAGAGTTGTTTAAAATTACAGTTATCAAAGTTTGAACGGAACAATTAAGAGCAGTGGGTCAAAGTCCATGTAAAAAATATATTATTTTTAAGTCTAGATATTTTATGTGGGTTGGGTACCAGGTAAACAAGCCAGAGATAGTAGTGCCCCTTTCACAATGTCCATAGTTGTTCCCATTACAGAATACCCATAGTAGTAGTGCCTCTTACACAATGCTCAATAGTAGTAGTGCCCCTTACAAAATGTCCAATAGTAGTAGTGCCTCTTACACATGCCCACAGGTCCGAGTACCGACATAGGGACAGCACAGTCTTAAGTTCCTCGCTATGGTAGAGACTTCATAAAGTCGCAATGTCTCTCCCTTCACACACTGTGGGAGCCGTGAAGCGAAAGGTGAAACTAACAAGTGAGCTCCAGCCTCAGTAACCTCTAGAAAGATCCCCTTCGGGTAGAGGACCCATACAAGCTCCGGCTGCAGTGCACGGGGGGAGGAGGAGGACAAGAATTGGCACACTTGACTGCAGCTGCAGGCATGCCGCATTTGCGAGGGGGGTGTTGGACATTAGGGGGTGTCTGTGCACACCCCCGTGTGCATGCCTATGATCCTAAACCTAACCCCCTCTCCCACGTAGCTTACCTCTATGGTGGCTAATCAGTGTAGCGATCGGGATCCCAGGTGCCGGGATGCCGGCTCCGGGATTTTGATCCCTGACGTAACTTCCATGCTGGCATTCCTTTATGTGTCTGGAATCTGGCATCAGTATTTTGACAGCTGGGATCACAACAGCAAGGATCCTAACCGTATCCCATGGAAAGAATATCACATAGACATTAAAAAGTACATTCCACTATGCTCGGATGGGGTCTCTAGGGTTAATGTCTCCAGGTAAGTTCCTTCCAACACAGAGCCAGTGGTAAATTGAAATAGATAAATAGTAAATCTCTGTGAAGTTCACAGTTGGAGCACTCCACTGCATATGTATAAAGGGGACGCAAGTAGCTAAACCAAAGTCAGCATAAGGCTGGTCATGATCACACGAAGTACTGTACTGTATGTTACTCATGAAAAGAGTGGCAACAGCCTCAGCATCCCAAAGGAATCAAAGGCACAGGCACTCCTGTTCACCAGACACCCTCTATCTTTGACCGCTATGGACACCGAACTAGCGGCTTGTGTGAGGTTATGTCCCAGAGCAGTCTGCCAGTGAATAGCTCATCTCAGTCTCCTGCTATTCAGCCCCTTGCAGACTAAGGGCCTGATTCATACCTGATCGCTAGCAAGTGATTTTTGCACTACTGCGATCAGATAGTCGCCGTCTACAGGCGGAGGATATTTTAGCTGTGCAAGTGTGCGAACGCATGTGTAGCAGAGCTGTACAAACAGATTTTGTGCAGTCTCTGCGCAGCCCAGGACTTACTCAGCCACTACAATTATAGCAACCTGTACAGGACCAGAACTGACATCAGGAACCCTCCCAGCAAATGCCTGGACATGCCTGAGTTTTTCCAGACACTCCCAGAAAACAGTCAGTTGACACCCACAAACGCCTTCTTCCTGACAATCTACTTGCAATCGCCCATGCAAACAGATCCATTGCACAAACACATCGCTGAGCGGCGATCCGCTTTGTACCCGTGCGACACACCTGGATATTGCGGTGCACATGCATGCGCATTTTGTGCCTGATCGCCCACTGTGCGAAAACGCACAGCAGCGTTCAGGTCTGAATTACCCCCTAAGCGTGATTCTTAGATCAGTTATTATTGTAGATACAGCAATGCCATTTCCCCACAAATTGCAGCAGCAGATCAGTAAATGCTGGTTGCTCCCAATACTCCTAAAAGCAGTTCAATATAAAATCAGGGGTCATAGTACAACAGTCAACATGTTTCGCTCCATTATAGAGCTTTATCAAGACACACTATTGGTCAGAAACATGTGTAATGAGTTTAAATAAATGTATATTATTGGAGCCACCACTACAATTCACTGATATTAAAAGGTAATTCAAAATACAGAGAATGTTTTAAACTTGGAATAGTGTCTTATGTGGAAAAAAGACATAATACTAAAATGGTTTGGGAACTCGTTGCTGGCTGCAGTTAGCATACCTACCTTGGGATCCCGGCAACAGAATGCTGGTGGGGGGAGCAAGAACAACAAAGCCTCTTGCAGGCTCACTGCACTCGAAATGCAGCGGGCTCGGTGGCTCACTGCACTTGCCACAGGATCTATTTCCACTCTATGGGTGTCGTGAAATAGATCCTGTGGGTTGGCATTACGTCGGCCAGTATTTTGAGTGCTTGCGATTCCAGTGTTGGCATGGTGACCATAGGCGTGCGCAGCTAATTTTATTAGGGGGTGCACCCCCAGAGGGGCATGTCTAGCACCGCCTTTTGGGCGTATCTAGCACCACCTTTTGGGCTTGTCTACTGTCTAGCATCACCCAGGGACATGTCTAAAACTATTTTACATTCTCTCAGTAAAATCACATGGTTTAATCTAATTTCTCCCTAATAATAAAGTAGATATAATACACCCCCAGGTAGTACTGACGGTCCACTACGACATAACCCTGAATGCTAGCTGCCGCTGTACCCTATAACTGCTTACACTTCTCCAATATATCCCTGACCGAGTGCCGGAACTAGAGAGTGGTGTGCCTAGGTGCATTTGCATTCCCCTCTCCACCCCCCACACACCCCTTGCACCCCCCAGCACTACACCCTAATTTTGAGTGGGCCACTCTGAAAAGTACAGGAGATTTACTGAGCCAAACAGGAGGCAATCATGAGACCGCCTGTTGGAATAACCGCGCCACAGGCTTTTCTCCCTCTGTGGGTGTCCACGACACTCACAGAGAGAGAATAGATCCTGCGGCGAGTGCAGCGAGCCTCCGTGCCCACAGCGTGGTCGGTGCAGTGAGCCCGCAAGGGGCCTTCTAGCGTGGCGATCCCGGTGAGCCTGCAAGGGGCTTTCTAGCGCTCGCTCCGCTGCCGGCATACTGGTGGCCGGTATCCCGCTGTCGGGATCATGACAGCCAGGATCCCGGCCGCCTGTAAGAGGTATATATTCCAGGATGAACATTTCCATTTTAATATAACACAAACAAGTTTATAATGCACACTTGTGCCATCAGAGCCACGTTTGCCTCTTTTTTTGCCATCAGACCCCACTGCAGGGCACCAGCATTTGTCACAAATGTCCCTATGCTCACCAGCCACTGACAGTAGTGTCCCATATTCACATTACGCCACACAGCATGAGTAAAGATTCACATTACGCCACATAGTATGAGCCAAAATTCATATTACGCCACACAGTGTGAGACAAAATTCACATTACGCCACACAGTATAAGCCAAAATTCAGATTACGCCACACAGTGTGAGACAAAATTCACATTACTCCACATGGTATGAGCCGAAATTCACATAACGCCACACGGTATTAGCCAAAATTCACATAAAGCCACACAGTAGTGCCCCATATTCACATTACGCCACACAGCATGAGTAAAGATTCACATTACGCCACATAGTATGAGCCAAAATTCATATTAAGCCACACAGTGTGAGACAAAATTCACATTACGCCACACAGTATGAGCCAAAATTCAGATTACGCCACACAGTGTGAGACAAAATTCACATTACTCCACATGGTATGAGCCGAAATTCACATAACGCCACACAGTATGAGCCAAAATTCACATAAAGCCACACAGTATGAGACGAAACTCACATTATGCCACACAGTATGAGACAAAATTCACATTACGCCACACGGTATGAGTCGAAATTCACATTACGCCACACAGTATGAGCCGAAATTAACTTTATGACATACAGTATGAGCTGAAATTAACGTTACACCACACAGTATGATCCAAAACTCATGTTATGTCACACAGTATGACACAGAATTCACATTATGGCACACAGTATGCCCCCAGCAGTGCCAGATACACATAATATCCCAGTAGTGCTCACTGTTATCATAAAAGTATAACACATTATTAATAATAAATATTTTGAGGGATATAAATAATTCATAGTAATAAAAAAAAACAAATTTAACATATATTAAACAGAGGTGTCGCAGTGACACAGACAGATAGCGTGTCTTACCCTCTCTGCTGAGTGCTGAACTGTCTCAGGGTTGCTCAGCTGTGTCCTCCGCTCCGGCGGCGGCTCCGATTCCTCCTGAGAGGAACGCTGCCTGGGCTGGGCCTGTAATGTTGGCGTGGCTGGCGGCGGCAGTTGCAGGACAGCGAGGAGATGGCGCAGGGGCAGTTGCAGGATTTTTATGGGGAGGGGGGTTCAGTACACACACACACATATATATACTGTATACATACACACACATAAACATACATTATGTATACACACACATATAATATATATATATATTTACATACACACACACACATATATATACCTAATTACATACATACATACATACACACACATACAGCATACATACACATAGGAGACTCATATAATAGTATACATACACATACACGATATACTAACATACACAGTACACAACATGCATATACAGTAGACACAGAGTAGCATACAGATACACAGCAGACACTATACATACTGTACACACACACATAGCTTTCACAAAAAAATTACACAGCCACCATAATTGCTGCCAGCCCCTGCCGGGTCAGCTAGAGTCTGTCTGGCCAGCATATTTAATTAAAGCTGCCCGCTTACCGATCCCCCCCCACCCGACATGCCACTAGCGCCGGCACCCCTGACATGTGTCTCATACTCGCAGACAGGAGAGGAGACGCTGCAGTGCATCCAACTCGTCCAGTCCAGCCTCATGAGAACCCCCCAGCGCTCGCGTAGCCGCGGGAGGAGACTGGTGGGCGCGTGCGGGAGGCGGAACTTTACCTCAATCACCCCCACTGCAGCCGCTGGGCAGCCACTAGTGACAGCAGCATGTACGCGGCGGCGGCCAGCAGGCGCAGCAGCACAGTTGGTCAGTGCAGCAGGCTGAGATCGGAGGCATGGAGTGCGGGGGGTGCCGGACATTAGGGGGTGCCTGTGCGCACCAGGCACCCGCCGTGCACACGCCTATGATGGTGACTGCCGGGATCCCGAGTGCCGGCCACATGACCGTATCCCTACTAAAACACATAATAGACATGAATTGCATGCATACTAAATAACAAATATACGGATGTAGCAATGCTACATCTAGTGTGGACGGGCACTCTCGGTGTGGCGAGCTGTGTATTTAGCCACCCCATTCACTGCGAATGGTGCATGTCTAAGGCAAGCACGTACCTTAGAAGTGCACATGGTCACGCCTAACAGGGTGCGTCTCTGCCAAGATGTAGCCACGATGAACACGGCTACATCTGTATATATACCAAAGAGGTATAACATTAGATGCAGAAAGGAAAACTATTGATAAACTCATTTGTTGCATACATATATCCCACATATTACAAATAAGAGGATAATAAAAAGGGATAGTCTTAATAAGTATGAGAAGTTTTAGGATTTTTTTTAATACTTTTTATATTTAAAAGTTTGTATATGGTTATACTGTAATTTATTGCTTATTTATTATATAGTAACGTTTTGTTAAAAGGAGAAGCTGTTTATGAAATTTATTATACCTGCTGGATGCGACCATGAACCTTTTTCTTTGTGTACATTTTTGACTGGGCAGTGAGGAATCAGTCCTATCCCAGTTTGCAGCCTGACTGGTGTGTGTGCGTATTAATGTCCAATAGTGACTTTATACTAGTGGCAGCTCATAGTATTCAAATGTCACATTCTGATACTGATTTATCCATGGGTTCTATGCAAAATAACAGACTGACAGACTTCAAGCACATTGTGACCAAGTCACTCCCAGTCACTCCATTGAAATGAAAAGAAAAGCACTAATTAGCTGAGAGCACCATTCCAAAATGCTCACTCAATTAATGACCAGAAGTTACCTAGCCTAGCCACGGTATGGACAAGGGTTTGTTTTTTCCAAGATCCCTGGATGCCTACATGGAATGAAGAGTACTGGACCTTATCCAAGGATTTTGTGAGTATTAAATTATGCACCAGAGGAACAGTTCCACTGGATACATTGTACTGTACCTGTCCTTGTTTGATATTATCATTCAAGTCATTGTCTAAACAATTGCTATAATCTATGTTTTTATTTGATTGTTTTCAATGGATATATTGATATCAATAAAATATTAGTGGGATGTGATGTTCTTAAATTAACCTAATTTTAAAATTCAGTTAATCAGTTTTAACTGACTTGACAAATTAGTCAATAGACACTTCAACCCATTTCAAGAAAAAAAAATGAATGTCTGGTACTGTTTATAGCACCAAGATTTCCCCTGTCCCATCACCCCACACATATGTCTCCACAAAGAGCACCATGTCAAAGCTGGCAAAGATCAGGGTGAATATGGTGCCCATTACCATGCCAAAATGTTTGAAGACATTACACAAAATGAAATAAAAAATAATTGTATGCTAGAATAAAATGCTTGGCTTTCTATAGATTAAAACAATATTTTTTAAACAAAAAGATGGCTCAAATATAAGTAGTTATTGTCCAATTTAAGTATATATAAGCAATATACTAATAATTTCAATGTTTTTAGTCTATGGATTTACCTGGATACCAAGTACCAATAGTAAGATATAAAACATAAATGTTTCATCAATAAGTGTTGAGTAATGAACCATATTGTAAACTGATGTTTCCTTTTGTGTATTTTAAATTATTTTATTGAAATTTCAATGTCTTTGAGTGTATAGTTGAAATTATATAGGATTATATATCCACAACAAATGATTTAGAATCCACATGGATGAAGGTTTATAAAGCAACTATTTCAATACCACAAGAAATCAGCAGACAACCAGAAAATCTAGATAGAAAGCCTGCCTTTTAATTTTGTTATTATCCTGGACCTTCCACCATTTGTTGTGCTCTTTTGGATAAAATCTCTATTGTCGAAGTCAAAAATATTACATACACACAACATACAAACTCCAAACAGAGAGGTCTCTGTTCGTGCGCATACACGCAGTGTTTTGAACATATATGGTAGCATACACAGTCACACAGAATAACCACAAAGATATATTCAACACATATTTCATACAACACATACATTACACATAGACAAAACATGTCAAGCACCAGACATTTATAATGTATTTATATAATAGAGTGTAATATCAGATATATATGTATTATTGGAGTGGAACAAGTTAATTATATCATGCTTAGTGTCACAATGATCAGGAGAATGTGTGGATTAATTTGATAGTTATGGGTAAATTGTAACACATTGTAACGATTAGTTATGACCAAATGTATAAATACAAAGGACTTTCTGAGACTTGAAACTGGCCTCACAGCATGGCCCTGGGGGCAGACACATGTGCCAGCAACATGGGAAAAAAGCCCTCACTCTGTCCTATGAGCCGTTGAGTTCTTGAGAGGTCTGGCCTCTTGACCAATGGAAGGAGACCGAAACCAACAGACTGTTAACTCCTACTGTTTGATATAGGCAGTTTCTAGGACTTAGAGAGTTAGTTACTGTTGCTTGCTGAGAGGGAGAGATGGAGGAAATGTTCTATGGGAAAGAGTAATGTATGCTGGCTGTAACTGATTCTTCTGTAACTGCAACTGTTTCTTCTATAACTGTAACTCTGTAACTATACTGTACATATGTTATATTGTATGCATACCCTTTTAATATCAAATATATACATCTCTGAGCATTGGACCTCAGTAATACCATGTGTGCGACTGCTTGCTTTCTATTAAGGGATATAGTGCTGCAATGTTCAGCGCACTTTTATCATATATAGCAATAAGATGCGCCTTGCATCCACAGTATATATTAACACTGGCATTTTAAATATTTATTAGAAATAATGGAAATTCACAGTTGGGGGCTATGTCCACGATATCAAGTACTTAATGATGCAGTACAGACGCACTGTGGTCTACCACCTAAGGATGGACGCATCTAGATGCTGCTGAACCGCATCCGTTTTTTTTGCGTTATCAGTAAGGCACTGATATGAATCAAGGGACAATAGATTTCTTTGTTGTGTGAGTGAGAAAAAAAAACACACAATATTAGAAATGCTACAGTGTACCTTTTATTGTTGCTAAACGTGGTTCAATAAGTCATATTGTGTTTGATTCAGATTGGATCGTTTATCTGTTAAGTAAATTTAAAGAGCATTTAAAAGTTGGTGGATAGTATGGATATAGCTGTGTTAGCATGCTGCGTCCTATTCGCATACTGCTAACACAGGCCTGAAGTTACAAACTTCCGGTGCTTGTTTAATTTGTGATTTATTTGTGACAAAGTATAGAGTGTTTATATTCTGTCTGAATGGTATGGATACCATTTTGTCCAAGCACATGGTTTGGAAGGGGATGAGCAGTGGCCATTTTAGGTATGTAAGGTCACTCTCTATCAACCTACCTAACAGCTGACCTCCAGCTGTTCCTTAGAGCTATTGTTAAACAATCTGTTGCCTTTGTCACAATGTAAACAAAATATATACAAATCCAACACCAATTAAAAGCTACCAATGAATTTAATTAACCCATGCCACAGTAAATTATAAATAGTGTTTCAATTAGATCTAGTGATGGTAATAGTGAGATAATTACTTAGCTTGATGTAATACACACAGATGATAAAGTTTTTTCTTTTCTCCGTGATTTGTTTTAGAAGAATAAAGGTACTGAGTGTAAGATGAACCCTCTGCTTGTTACAAGAGATAAACAATTGAAATGTTAATGAACTTGTTCAACCACTCTAGAACCAGAGTACAGCAAGCATGTGAACATCTGTTGATATGCAAATTAATGCTGCTGTGGAAGCCACAATCAGTATATGTGTATAAAAATATATGCTGTGTGAGGGTTTTCATAAGTGTGTAAAAAAATTGATGTGTGTGTGTGTGTGTGTGTGTATATATATATATATATATATATATATATATTATTATAGAAAATATGTATATTTATATCAGTGTATGTTCTGCAAGATAACTATCCAATCTGAATCATAGCATTTCAATTATAGTCAATAGCCATAATGAATTGAAGTGTGCTACCTCTGGGGCAAGCTATCAATCAAAGGGAGTGATTTTTTTTTCTGTACAGAAAATCTAAAAGTGTGGGTTGTTGAAAAGTAAGTGTGCGATTGCATTGAACCCCAGGACAAAGCGGGATCTTGTCGGTGAGGCACTGAGTTAGCAGAGGCTTGGTGGCGTGAAGGTTAGCGACATCACGTATTAATTGGTATTGAGGCACGTGGTGTGTGTGTTTTTAAAGGTAAAATGTGCGGAGGAGCGTGATATTTGGTGTTATGCTCCGGCTGTGGAGCGCAGCTTGTGAATTCGACTCCCGTGATCGTAGGGTGTATAGATAACAAGTATCTATAAGCTGTGCAATTGGACCGCACGTGTGTGTGAAACGTGGTGCAACATGATACCATTTGCGTAATTTAGCGCAATTGCTTCATCATACGCACTGTGTTAGCATACGCAGACGTGATTTGTGTTAAGAAAAGGAATTTTTCGCTGACTCTTTCTCAGGAAATATTCCTGGTGGAACTCTATAGGAAGGCTTGGTGACGTTTCCCAGGCGGAATTCTTGTGGAAAGAAACCAAAAAGATCAGGCTTTTAACCTCCACTGAAAAAGGGTGGATATTGATTTATTGCTGTTAATACTTCATACTTCCAGTGCTGAGGGGTCTGGTAGAGAACTTGCTGGGTACGTGGGAAATCACTACATGAGTGGGCCGTGGTACTGTCCAGAGGAGCAGGAGTGGGTGAAAAGTGCTCGGAGGAACTTTTCACCATCATCTTGCGTGGGTCATTTGATGTTTGTATTTAAAAAGTCCACAATGGGAGCCAAGTGGGCATGCGAGGGGCATTTAGGGGCCAGGGTTTAGGCTTAGGGACAGAGGCCGAAAGGGTCCGCTCGGTATATGAGGTGTAAGAAGTATGGTCCAGACATGCAGAGGCTTTTTGTAAAGATTGAGTACGTATGAATGGTGAAATATAATTTCCAGTGATTGGTGGTTTTGATCCTGATGTATTGCAGGTAGTATGTTTAACCAAAGTCACATAAGACAAGAATGAAAACATAATAACTGTTTGAACTCATAGCAACAATGAGTAAGTAAAAAGAGAAAGCAAGTACATCCCCATTGCCATATGTGGATGTGGAAGCAGTTACAGACAGTATACAAACTATAGAAAATAATAAAAATATGAAAAATATGAATGTAACCTATATATGTACTAATGAATGTTAAAGTTTTATTTAGGAGGAGATGGTGACTCGACTCTGGTTTCAGCCATTTCTTATGCACTCAGAGGAGTATCCAACCGGTAAAAGAGGAGCTGTAGCCTGCAGGGAAAGTGGCTGAGACCAGTGGAACTGGTAAGTATGGAGCCATTCAAGTACAGATACAGCCAAAAATAAAAAAAATCAGGAAAGTAATGTCATAAATGGAGAATATCCTGTCCGCACATTAGTATTTCCCAGTAGGAAAGTGGACAGAGATGGGGTAACCCCTAGGGTACTTCTTTTTAACTATCACATAATAAGTATTTATTTCTAGGAATGCCCTTGTCTAGATAAGCTCGGAAATTTTTGTTGGACCATCTATAGACCCTTAATATGGGATGAGAAGGATTACATGAATACTTTTCATGACCTAGGAGCTTGTTTTTTTATTGTAGTACTAGAAAATTCTCTGTCAGGATAAGATCAGAGGTAAACACTAATTCGGCAAATGGGAGGAACGAGAGAAGTGCAACATTACCCTTTGACAAAACCTGCTGAAGTTACAATTAGGCCTCTATGATGCTAAACCTTTTTTTTCCCCTAGCAGCAGTGGCCCCTGACTAACTTAATCGACAGAGAAATACATATACTGTACTCCCAGTCAGGAAGTACAAGGTATGTTAGATACTCCTCAAAGACTAATGTTGCATTCCAATGTTCTAGATTAATGTCCATCATAGGTAGAGGAAATTATCTCACAGATACCGGGTTCCCTATGAACTTAGGATGGACAGGACACTGAATTGATGGCTGAGGTAGTCCCAGTAGTGAGACCGCAAGCACAAACTTTAAGTGGGGGGAAACTAAGTATGTAAGAATCAATTCCCCGTAGTGCCCAATCCAGCTGTCATTTTAATAAAACCCTCTCCACCTCTACAAACTTTACTGTCACCAACCTCTATTCTGTTTTCTTCAGTTTCCTCTTCATCTTTGCGTTCACAAAGGGGGTACAATACATGGACCCGATTCTCCCAAGGTTTCAGTGACAGCTGAGTATTTTCTCCAAAGCCCTACATGACTGTTTACAGTACTTTAGCCTGAGAATGGGTCGGTGCTGATAAAATATGTTGATGACTTGTTGTTGTGCACTGATTCATTTGAGTCGTCCCTGGCAGATACAAAACAGTTTCTGTTTCATCTCTTCCAGACAGGACACAAGGGGTGAGACTCAAATGACATATCACGCCCAATTTCCTTCTAAAATGATCTCTGTTATTGCGCATATTGCGCCCATAGTGATCAGGTTTAGCTGTGTAAATGGTTGGGTGCCTCCATACTCCGGAGGTAGCAATCTGAAATAATGATACCACGCCCCTGAGGGCAGAAACAGAATGGGTCTGAAAAGGGGTGAAAAGAATTGAATCTCCCCCAAGGTCTTAAGTGATAAACTGCACTTGTGTAGGACAAGTGTAAAATTTTTAAGACGTAGTAATGATACATGGTTTTAGAGTTAATGCACCACATGCCGTACCGGTCCTTCAAAAATTCTGCCCGAACACGGTATGTCTCATCAACACAATGACACCAGTATAATACTGCATGTGCCTTGTAATGCGCAAAGGGTGGAGGATGAGAATACTAATGAAGGAAAATTTTGTATAGACACTGATATGCATGATGGTGTGGAATGTCTGAATCAGACAGTTATTATGAGACCAGACATAAGTGACAGCCCATTGGTGAACGCAGGCATGATATTTTTTTTTCATCTAGAGATGTTTTACTCTATATTGCAAACACACAAAAATTAAATATGATGACAATTTTTGTTCCCTACAGGAAAAGGAGGTCTCGGAGCCAAAGGGGTAAGTCAGGAGTACTCAGGACTCTGGAGAGATGGACAAGGTAAGGCAGTTGCCCCCAGGGCGTGTCTCCCAAGCCTATCTGAGGCAGCACATGGTCTGACTCACCTAGGGTAAGGAAGGTATGTGCAAATTGGTAAGAGCTTACTGGCGTGTACCAGGGTTCTCTTCTCAGACACGCAGGAAAGCAATGACCTGTCTTACTGTACTTGCATGAGGAAGAACGTTTGGTAAGGTAGTACCAACAGAGCCATCCCATACTCCTCCTGCAGGCAGGCCTTTTTCAGTTAATACAAAATGACTTTGTACAGTAACACCCTGTAGAAATTTGAAATATGTATTGGCGTGCATTGATGTTTTCTCAAACTGGGTAGAGGCATTTCCTGACACCACAAATACTGCTGTGTTTACCACAAAGAAAATTGTGCAGAAATTTGTGTGTAGATATGGTATCCTTAGGAGTAGAAACAAAGTGATAGCTGAAACTGGACTATTGTGGTCACAAACACTGCCACTAGTGTTATTTAGCATCGGAACCACTCCTAGATCCCCACTTAATGGAAGACAACCTCATGTCATGATCGATCCGCACCATGATCAGAAATACACCAATGAGGTGACAGTACAGTAACTTATCGAGATGAGCCAGCATTTGAGAACTTAGCAAAAGAACTTGAAACTGTTGATTCCTGATATGCCAACTACTAACTGTCTTGATTATGTACCAAGAGACTGTGTGATTATTCTTACGCTCACGTTGCCTAATAGGCAGGTGGGAAGGACCATACCGAGTTTTGTTGACAGAATGATTTTAGTGAAAGTAGCCGAGAGAGAGACTTGGGTCCACGATTCCCATCGCAGGAAAGTCAGTAGTCCGGAAAGGAACTCGTAAAGGGAGTGAAATTGCACAAATATCACTTGAGGATCTGTTCCATGAAGACTGAGAGGTGGCACTGTTGAACACTACCTGAGCGTACTAAAGGATTACAAAAAGACCAGTTGTTTAAGGGATTTGCTATAAGCAAGATTTGTTTTGTTCTATCTTTTTTCCCTGTTAACAAACATTTTTTTCAGGACATTCTATTTTTGTGAGGTTTCATGAGGAGTCGAGTGTGGGACTGGAATTAGTTCTGGAGAAAGGAGTGATGTCTTTATTAGAGATGAGCGGGTTCGGTTTCTTTGAATCCGAACCCGCACGAACTTCACTTTTTTTTTCACGGGTCCGAGCGACTCGGATCTTCCCGCCTTGCTCGGTTAAACCGAGCGCGCCCGAACGTCATCATGACGCTGTCGGATTCTCGCGAGACTCGGATTCTATATAAGGAGCCGCGCGTCGCCGCCATTTTCACACGTGCATTGAGATTGATAGGGAGAGGACGTGGCTGGCGTCCTCTCCATTAGAATAGATTAGAAGAGAGAGAGAGAGAGAGAGATTGTGCAGACAGAGTTTACCACAGTGACCAGTGCAGTTGTTGTTAAGTTAACTTTTATTTAATATATCCGTTCTCTGCTATATCCGTTCTCTGCCTGAAAAAAACGATACACAGCAGTCACACAGTGTGACTCAGTCTGTGTGCACTCAGCTCAGCCCAGTGTGCTGCACATCAATGTATAAAAGCTTATAATAATTGTGGGGGAGACTGGGGAGCACTGCAGGTTGTTATAGCAGGAGCCAGGAGTACATAATATTATATTAATTTAAAATTAAACAGTGCACACTTTTGCTGCAGGAGTGCCACTGCCAGTGTGACTAGTGGTGACCAGTGCCTGACCACCAGTATAGTAGTATATTGTTGTATACTATCTCTTTATCAACCAGTCTATATTAGCAGCAGACACAGTACAGTGCGGTAGTTCACGGCTGTGGCTACCTCTGTGTCGGCAGTCGGCACTCGGCAGGCAGTCCGTCCATCCATAATTGTATAATTATATACCACCTAACCGTGGTATTTTTTTTTCTTTCTTTATACCGTCGTCATAGTCATACTAGTTGTTACGAGTATACTACTATCTCTTTATCAACCAGTGTACAGTGCGGTAGTTCACGGCTGTGGCTACCTCTGTGTCGGAACTCGGCAGGCAGTCCGTCCATCCATAATTGTATTATTATAATATATACCACCTAACCGTGGTTTTTTTTTCATTCTTTATACCGTCATAGTCAGTCATACTAGTTGTTACGAGTATACTACTATCTCTTTATCAACCAGTGTACAGTGCGGTAGTTCACGGCTGTGGCTACCTCTGTGTCGGCAGTCGGCAGGCAGTCCGTCCATCCATAATTGTATTATAATATATACCACCTAACCGTGGTTTTTTTTTCATTCTTTATACCGTCATAGTGTCATACTAGTTGTTACGAGTATACTACTATCTCTTTATCAACCAGTGTACAGTGCGGTAGTTCACGGCTGTGGCTACCTCTGTGTCGGCAGTCGGCAGGCAGTCCGTCCATCCATAATTGTATTATAATATATACCACCTAACCGTGGTTTTTTTTTCATTCTTTATACCGTCATAGTCAGTCATACTAGTTGTTACGAGTATACTACTATCTATTTATCAACCAGTGTACAGTGCGGTAGTTCACGGCTGTGGCTACCTCTGTGTCGGAACTCGGCAGGCAGTCCGTCCATCCATAATTGTATTATTATAATATATACCACCTAACCGTGGTTTTTTTTTCATTCTTTATACCGTCATAGTCAGTCATACTAGTTGTTACGAGTATACTACTATCTCTTTATCAACCAGTGTACAGTGCGGTAGTTCACGGCTGTGGCTACCTCTGTGTCGGAACTCGGCAGGCAGTCCGTCCATCCATAATTGTATTATAATATATACCACCTAACCGTGGTTTTTTTTCCGTTCTTTATACCGTCGTCATACTTGTTGTTACGAGTATACTACTATCTCTTTATCAACCAGTGTACAGTGCGGTAGTTCACGGCTGTGGCTACCTCTGTGTCGGAACTCGGCAGGCAGTCCGTCCATCCATAATTGTATTATAATATATACCACCTAACCGTGGTTTTTTTTTCGTTCTTTATACCGTCGTCATACTAGTTGTTACGAGTATACTACTATCTCTTTATCAACCAGTGTACAGTGCGGTAGTTCACGGCTGTGGCTACCTCTGTGTCGGCACTCGGCAGGCAGTCCGTCCAACCATAATTGTATTATATACCACCTAACCGTGGTTTTTTTTTCATTCTTTATACCGTCGTCATACTAGTTGTTACGAGTATACTACTATCTCTTTATCAACCAGTGTACAGTGCGGTAGTTCACGGCTGTGGCTACCTCTGTGTCGGCACTCGGCAGGCAGTCCGTCCAACCATAATTGTATTATATACCACCTAACCGTGGTTTTTTTTTCATTCTTTATACCGTCGTCATACTAGTTGTTACGAGTATACTACTATCTCTTTATCAACCAGTGTACAGTGCGGTAGTTCACGGCTGTGGCTACCTCTGTGTCGGCACTCGGCAGCCCGTCCATAATTGTATATACCAGTGACCTAACCGTGGTTTTTTTTTCTTTCTTTATACATACATACTAGTTACGAGTATACTATCTCTTTATCAACCAGTCTATATATTAGCAGCAGACACAGTACAGTGCGGTAGTTCACGGCTGTGGCTACCTCTGTGTCGGCACTCGGCAGCCCGTCCATAATTGTATATACCACCTAACCGTGGTTTTTTTTTCTTTCTTTATACATACATACTGCAGTGCCACTCCTAGATGGGCCCGGTGTTTGTGTCGGCCACTAGGGTCGCTAATCTTACTCACACAGTCAGCTACCTCATTGCGCCTCTTTTTTTCTTTGCGTCATGTGCTGTTTGGGGAGGGTTTTTTGGAAGGGCCATCCTGCGTGACACTGCAGTGCCACTCCTAGATGGGCCCGGTGTTTGTGTCGGCCACTAGGGTCGCTAATCTTACTCACACAGCTACCTCATTGCGCCTCTTTTTTTCTTTGCGTCATGTGCTGTTTGGGGAGGGTTTTTTGGAAGGGACATCCTGCGTGACACTGCAGTGCCACTCCTAGATGGGCCCGGTGTTTGTGTCGGCCACTAGGGTCGCTTATCTTACTCACACAGCGACCTCGGTGCAAATTTTAGGACTAAAAATAATATTGTGAGGTGTGAGGTATTCAGAATAGACTGAAAATGAGTGTAAATTATGGTTTTTGAGGTTAATAATACTTTGGGATCAAAATGACCCCCAAATTCTATGATTTAAGCTGTTTTTTAGTGTTTTTGGAAAAAAACACCCGAATCCAAAACACACCCGAATCCGACAAAAATAATTCGGTGAGGTTTTGCCAAAACGCGTTCGAACCCAAAACACGGCCGCGGAACCGAACCCAAAACCAAAACACAAAACCCGAAAAATTTCAGGCGCTCATCTCTAGTCTTTATAGGACCCCAGGATCAGCCTGTCACTTTGGTTAAAACCAAAGAAAATCAAAGGTCTAGTAGTTACGGAGTTCGGAGGTAACATGGTAGGTTATTGTCTGAAGAATACTGTATTTTGTAGTTATTGTGACCCTATAATTGAAGATGAGTGCATCCAGAGATGTCAGTTAAGCAATAAGGCAGCATTTAACAGACATGGATGTGCTCACAGGTACCTCTAAGACAAAATAATGCAGGATTAGTGCCATGTTCTTTAGAGTTTGCTGAGGTACTTGAATTACACGGAGGGGGGACCGGTGGACAAGGAATATAATATAACTAGACCCCCCTAGTCTTAAGATCCACCAGTACCATAGATAAATCCCTGGTATGTTTAAATCTCACCAATTTCAAGAAATCAGGAAATTGGGAGGTAATAAGGAACAATCAGACAATGGCTTATTCACACATAGCAGAAAAAGAGCTCATTAATATATATGGAAGAAAAGTTTATGAGTGGCTCTCCCCGAACTCCGAAGGTTTATGTTATCTAGGAAGGACACTACCTGAAATAATAACCCTTGTTCAATGATGAAGCAGACCTAGCATACGATCCAGAAATGGAAACAACGTTCAGGGAATGATAGGGAATGAAATTTTATATGTCTCTTTCATGACTTGTTTGTGTTTTCTCCCTTTACCCAGCAAAGCCTCTATCGATTTTGAACATCAGTGCGCAAAGACGTAGGTACACGTATGTATGCAACGTTTGTTCAGTTCAGACATCTTAGGCTATAGCACTGTCCCAGCATAATCTATAGGTTGAATGTCGTCCCACACTCAACCAGTGGTCCCAAGACCGCAGAGCGCATATAGAGGATGTCCCATCTTCCCCCCTGTCTTTCCCAAATTTTGTCAATGTATGATTTGTGAAATGAATACATACGTGTGTCTAGGTCACTGATTATTGTTTGAATTTTTTTTTGTAATTATGTTTAGTGTAACAGTTATGACAGTTACTGTCTACTGTCAAAGGGTGGAATGTCGAAGTCAAAAATATTACATACACTCAACATACAAACTCCAAACAGAGAGGTCTCTGTTAGTGCGCATACATTCAGCATTTTGCGCATATACGGTAGCATACGCAGTCACACAGAAAAGCCACAAAGACATATTCAACATATATTTCATACAACACATACATTACACATAGACAAAACATGTCAAGCACCAGACATTATAATGTATTTATATAATAGAGTGTAACATCAGATATATATGTATTATTGGAACAGAACAAGTTAATTATATCATGCTTAGTGTCACAATGATCAGGAGAATATGTGGATTAATATGATAGTTATGGGTAAATTGTAACACATTGCAACAATTAGTTATGACCAAATGTATGAATACAAAGGACTTTCTGAGACTTGAAACTGGCCTCACAGCATGGCCCTGGGGGCAGACACATGTGCCAGCAACATGGGACAAAAGCCCTCGCTCTGACCTATGAGCCGTTGAGTTCTTGAGAGGTCTGGCCTCTGGATCAATGGAAGGAGACCGAAACCAACAGACTGTTAACTCCCACTGTTTGATATAGGCAGTTTCTAGGACTTAGAGAGTTAGTTGCTATTGCTTGCTGAGAAGGAGAGATGGAGGAAATGTTCTATTGGAAAGGGTAATGTATGCTGGCTGTAACTGATTCTTATGTAACTGCAACTGTTTCTTCTATAACTGTAACTCTGTAACTATACTGTACATATGTTATATTGTATGCATACCCTTTTAATATCAAATATATACATCTTTGAGCATTGGACCTCAGTAATACCATGTGTGCAACTGCTTGCTTTCTCTTAAGGGATAAAGTGCTGCAACGTTCAGCACACTTTTATCATATATGGTAATAAGATGCACCTTGCATCCACAGTATATATTAACGCTGGCATTTTAAATATTTATTAGAAATAATGGAAATTCACACTATGGAGAATAGGAGAGAATTAAGAGCCACTCCAGTGATTGGTGAGATATGCTGTTATAGTACTTTGTGTTGAATACATGTATTACAATCATCAAATTTTTTTTTGCAGCTAGTATGATTTGTAAATATTAAAAATTATCCCACATTTTCTGGAGTAGATGACAAATATTACAGGAATAACCATATTTGCTATTTCAGATTAAGTCAGCTCTCTAGGTACCATCGAGATACTGATTCTGAGTTGGAAGCAAAGTGAATAGAGCAAGCTATTTTTTATTTGGCACAAACAATGTTGCAATTCAAGGGGTGCACATACAATTGTTTATTTTGGATGCAGGCTGATTTTTCATGTACAGCAGACCCCAAATGCTTGACAGCTTTATTTTTATACTGCAAGTTAGATTTGAGTTTGTATGCACCCCTCTCACATCTGACTCTCTCTACATATGATATATCTGCACCACCTGTAGTGCAACATGGATTTATAAAGGCACAAAGTTATTTGCCCTTTTTTGATTTATTCCCAACCCAGAATCAGCTCCCAAGTCTATCAAGGAATCTTTTAATAGTCTCACAAGGAGAGACTATTCTTTTCAACCAAAATTCTTTATTTATGTTTTTTTTTAATAGTTGCAGATTTTTATGGAACCAGTAAGGCATCTCTCTTAGAGTCGAAAAAAGTGGCAATTTTAGCTATGGGATACAGGACTGCAGCCCTCTCATTAAAATCTACCACCTCAGCTCAGTGAGTCAGATGCAGTCTGTGAGACTGCATTGGTTGCACTGTGACTGGCAGTGACTTCCCATTGGAAGTCCTACCTGCCAGTCATGCGCAGGACATTCAGTCCCATTCAGAGGTGTTTCCTCCCTCTATTACTGCCAGTCCGATTAGCAAAAATATGGCTTCCTGTAAGAAGACACTCCATGCCTTTAAGTCCTAGCTGGCTGTAGCTGATGCAATCTGCACATGCACCAGTCCTGACACCTGACAGACCCTTTGTACAGGTGCCGGGACGCACTTGGTGGCAGGGACTTGGCAGGGACTTGGCAGCATGGCCAGCGGTAGCCCCCCTCCTCCATCCAGATCGGAGCTGCTGCTGGTTGTAATGAAATGTTACATGGAAATTAACCTAAAAATATCTCTACATGTGTAATAAACACAGCCGATGTTTTGTAAGGCTATGTACATATTGTTTTTTTATATCATTGGGATTACATAAGACTTACAACGTAACATCCTAAACATGACTGTCTTTTCACATGCTACTATGTAATTAGGCTGCATCAATCAAAGTTATTTGGAGGCAGGTCTTCTGTTTGTGTTAACCACTTAACTGGCATGGTCAGATTTCATGAAACTGCGCCGTCCCACCCTGTCCCCCCGTTTTTGACGAGGAGATCCATTCTGCAGATGTGCATAATATAATGTTTAAATATTTAAAAAAATAATTTTTCAACTTGATTAAATAAAATAAATAAAAAAAAACAATGTTTTAACGCTTTTGAAGGGAAAAATCGTCAGTTAAGTAATCTGTTGTGGCATTCCTCTATATGAAAGAAGCTGGCAGTGTTGCTTCCACATATAAAGGGCCAGAGCTGCTTATTTGATTGAACACTGGTATCTCTAATATACGGTTGTCCATTTTTATTCAGTTATTCCATGCATACTGTAAGAAAACATTAATATCCATAGCAGATGTGTACTCTGTAAACTGAACAGGGATATCTCAGTCAGCTAATTCCATAGAAGTGCACTGCTTTTGAGTTAGCCAGTTACCGTATAGATCAGTGGTTCCCAAACTTTTTTGAATCACGGCACCCTAGAGTATCAAAATGGTTTTCACGTCACCCCAGGCCAAAAGTTTCTTATTGAGAAATTTAGAAAGAAGTATTACATTAAGTGAATTGTGTTTATATATCATCCTTAGGTTCAACTGTGTGGTGAGAGACAGGATTTGCTTCGGTTTGTCCACATATTTTATGATTGGCAGTAGAGATAGGTGGGTTCGGTTCTCAGAGAACCGAACCACCCCCTCGAACTTTACCTTTCCGAGTCCGGATCCGAGCCAGACTCGGATTTTCCATCTTGACTCGGAAACCCGAACACGGTAAAATGTCATCATCCTACTGTCGGATTCTTGCGGGATTTGGATTCCATATAAGGAGCCGCGCATCGTGGCCATTTTCACTCCAGTCTTGAAGAGTATAGTGCGAGGACATGTCTCCATCCTCAGAGTCTGTGTGGGGGCGGGAAAGTGGCATGGCAAGTCTACTTACTGCTGTCTAGTGCTGCTCAGTCCAGTCCAGTGTAGTCAGTGTCTTATGCTGCATCAGTCCAGCTAGTCACAGTGTTGGTGTCCTCTGCTGCTTTATGTCCCCAGTGCTGCGGGCTGCATTTTAGCTGTGTTGTCTTGCATCAGACCAGGGGTAGTGACTTGTGCAGCATCAGTCCAGTGACCAGTCACAGGGGTGGTCTCCTCTGCTGCCATATATCCAGTGTAGCTGTATAAGTCCCTTTTAGTGCTGCTGTGTTGTCCTGCATTAGATCAGGGGAAGTGTCTTGTGCAGCATCAGTCCAGTGACCAGTCACAGTGGTGGTGTCCTCTGCTGCCATATATCCAGTGTTACTGCCATATAATTCCTGTGATACTGGCGTATAATTTCTGTGATATTGCCATATAATTCCCGTGATAGTGGTATATAATTCCTATGACATTGCCATATAATTCTCGGAATAGTGGCGCATAATTCCTGTGACATTGCCGTATAATTCTCTGAATACTGGCGTAAAAATCCTGTGACATTGCCGTATAATTCTCAGAATACTAGCATATAATTCCTGTGATACTGCCGTATAATTCCTGTGATTTTGCCGTATAATTCTCGGAATACTGTCGTATAATTCCTGTGATATTGCCATATAATTCCTGTGATATTGATGTATAATTCCTGTGATATTGCCGTATAATTCTCGGAATAATGGTGTATAATTCCTGTGACATTGCCGTATAATTCCTGTGATATTGCCGTATAAATCCTGTGATATTGCCGTATAATTCTCGGAATACTGGCATATAATTCCTGTGACATTGCCGTGTAATTCTTGGAATACTGGCGTATAATTCCTGTGATATTGCCGTATAGTTCCAGTGACATTGCCGTATAATTCTTGGAATACTGGCGTATAATTCCTGTGATATTTCCGTATAATTCCTGTGACATTGCCGTATAATTCTCGGAATACTGGCGTATAATTTCTGAGATATTGCTGTATATTTCCTGTGACATTGCCGTATAATTCTCGGAATACTGTTTTATAATTCCTGTGATATTACCGTACAATTCCCGTGATACTGGCATATAATTCCAGTTATCATACCGTATAATTCCCTATAAATCCAAAGAATTCCATATAAATCCAGTCCAGTGGTGCTGCCATATAAATTCAGTGATGCTGTCCTGTGCTGTATATTATTTACTCCAAATAAAGGGGTTATCAATATTTAATCCAAATAATTTTTACAGGGTTTGCCCTGTGAGGTGTAGGGGTACACTCTCTTGTGCAGCATATTTTGTTATATAACTCCAGAAAAATAATGGAGAACAGACATTTTGAGGAGTTTACAGGGAAAGATCAAGAACCACTTCCTCCTAGTGCTGAAGCTGCTGCCTCTAGCCATGACATAGATGATGAAATGCTATCAACGTCGTCTGCCAAGGCCGATGCCCAATGTGATAGTAGAGGGCATGTAAAATCCAAAAAGCCAAAGTTCAGTAAAAAGAACCAAAAAAAGAAATTTAAATCATCTGAGGAGAAACGTAAACTTGCCAATATTCCATTTACGACATGGAGAGGCAAGGAATGGCTGAGGCCCTAGCCTATGTTCATGCCTAGTGGTTCAGCTTCAAATGACGATGGAAGCCCTCATCCTCCCGCTAGAAAAATTAAAAGAGTTAAGCTGGAAAGAGCACAGAAAAGAACTGTGCGCTCTGAGATGGAATCACAAATACCCAAGGAGAGTCCAATTGTGTCGGCGGTTGCGATGCCTGACCATCCCAACACTGGACGGGAAGAGGTGGCTCCTTCCACCATTTGCACGCCCCCTGCAAGTGCTGGAAGGAGCACACACAGTCCAGTTCCTGATATTCAAATTGAAGATGTCACTGTTGAAGTACACCAGGATGAGGATATGGGTGTTGCTGGCGCTGAGGAGGAAGTTGACGATAAGGATATTGATGGTGATGTGGTTTGTTTAAGTCAGGCACTGGGGGAGACACCTGTTGTCCTTGGGACTAAGAAGCTCATTGTGAAGCCTGGGCAAACTACCAAAAAAGCCACCTCTTCGGTATGGAATTATTTCTCCTCAAACCCGGACAACAGGTGTCAAGCCATCTGTTGCCTCTGTCAATCTGTAATAAGTAGGGGTAAGGATGTTAACCAACTAGGAACATCCTCCCTTATACGTGACCTGCTGCACATTCATCAGAAGTCAGTGTCAAGTTGTGAAACTTTGGGTAAGAGCGTAAGCAATCCACTGATACCTAAATCCCTTCTACCTTCTGTACCCAAGCTCCTGCAAGCCACACCACCAACTCCCTCAACGTCAACTTCCTCCACAGTCAGGAACGTCCGTAGTCCTGCAGGCCATGTCACTGTCAAGACTGAGGAGTCCTCTCCTAACCGAGGTTCTTCCTTAGGATCCTTGAGTGGTACGCCTGCTGTTGATGCCGCTGCTTTTGTTGCTGCTGAGAGTCGATCGTCATCCCAGAGGGCAAGTCAGAAGACCACTTGTACTACTTCCAGTAAGCAACTGACTGTCCAACAGTCCTTTGTGAGGAAGATGAAATATGACAGCAGTCATCCTTTTGCATAGCAGATAACTGAGGCCTTGACAGCTATGTTGGTGTTAGAGGTGAGTCCGGTATCCACCATTAGTTCAGAGTCACTTAAAGATTTGTTAGAGTTACTGTGTCCCCGGTATCAATTCCCATCTAGGTTCCACTTCTCTAGGCAGGCGATACCAAGAATTCTGTAGGATCCTTGAGTGGTACGCCTGTTGTTGATGCCGCTGCTTTTGTTGCTGCTGAGAGTCGATCGTCATCCCAGAGGTGAAGTCAGAAGACCACTTGTACTACTTCCAGTAAGCAACTGACTGTCCAACAGTCATTTGTGAGGAAGATGAAATATGACAGCAGTCATCCTTTTGCAAAGCAGATAACTAAGGCCTTGACAGCTATGTTGGTGTTAGAGGTGAGTCCGGTATCCACCATTAGTTCAGAGTCACTTAAAGATTTGTTAGAGTTACTGTGTCCCCGGTATCAATTCCTATCTAGGTTCCACTTCTCTAGGCAGGCGATACCAAGAATGTACACAGACGTCAGAAAAAGAGTCACCAGTGTCCTAAAAAATGCGGTTGTATCCAGTGTACACTTAACCACGGACATGTGGACAAGTGGAACAGGATTATATGACTGTAACAGCCCACTGTGTAGATGTATGGCCTCCCGCAGTGGCACCAGTAGCAGCATCTTGCAAACGCCAACTCAGTCCTAGGCAGGCTACACTATGTATCACTGCTTTCCGTAAGAGGCACACAGCTGACAACCTCTTACAGAAACTGTGAAACTGTGAAAATTCCAGCATGTCCCATGTTTTGCACATACAATTAATTTGGTGGTGCAGAATTTTTTGAAAAATGAGAGGGGTGTGCAGGAGATGCTGTTGGTGGCCCGGAAAATTTCGGGCCACTTACAGGATTCTGCCACTGTGTGCCGAAGACTGGAGCTCCAGCAAACACTCGTGAACTTGCCCCACCATCAACTGAAGCAAGAGGTGGTAACGAGGTGGAATTCAACACTCTATATGCTTCAGAGGATGGAGGAGCAGCAAAAGGCCATTGAAGCCTATACATCCACCTACGATATAGGCAAAGGAGGGGTAATGCACCTGACTCAAGCGCAGTGGAGAATGATTTCCATCTTGTGCAAGGTAATCCAACCGTTAGAATTTGCCACATGTGAAGTCAGTTTAGACACTGCCAGCTTGAGTCAGGTTATTCCCCTCATCAGGCTTTTTGCAGAAGCAGCTGGATAAATTAAAGGAGGAGCTAAGACAGAGCGATTCCGCAAAGTATGTGGGACATGTTGATGGAGCCCTTCATTCGCTTTGCCAGGATTCAAGGGTGGTCAATCTGTTGAAATCAGAGCACTACATTTTGGCCACCGTGCTCGATCCTAGGTTTAAAGCCTATGTTGTATCTCTCTTTCCAGCAGACACAAGTGTGCAGAGGTGCAAAGACCTGCTTTTTAGTAAATTGTCAACTCAAGAGGAACGTGACCCATCAACAGCTCCTCCTTCAATTTCTCCCACCATTGGGGCTGCAAGGAAAAGGATAACATTTCCTAGCCCACCCGCTGGCGGTAATGCAGGGAAGTCAGGAGCAAAAGCTGACATCTGGTCCGAACTGAAGGACCTGCCAACGATTACTGACATGTCTACTGTCACTGCATATGATTCTGTCACCATTGAAAGAATGGTAGAGGATTATATGAGTGACAGCATCCAAGTAGCCATGTCAGACAGTCCGTACGTGTACTGGCAGGAAAAAGAGGCAATTTGGAGGCCCTTGCACAAACTGGCTTTATTTTACCTAAGTTGCCCCCCCTTCAGTGTGTACTCCGAAAGAGTGTTTAGTGCAGCCGGTAACCTTGTCAGCAATCGGCGTAAGAGGTTACTTCCACAAAATGTGGAGAAGATGATGCTCATCAAAATGAATTATACAGTAAAGTCATCCGGGAAGACCTTTACCAGCAATTGCCTCCAGAACGTACACAGGAACCTGTGATGGTGGATTCCAGTGGGGATGAATTAATACTCAGTGAGGAGGATGTACACGGTTAAAGGGGTGAGGAATCGGAGGATGATGATGAGGTTGACATCTTGCCTCTGTAGAGCCAGTTTGTGCAAGGAGAGATTGATTGTTTCTTTTTTGGTGGGGGCCCAAACAAACCTGTAATTTCATCCACAGTCATGTGGCAGACCCTGTCGCTGAAATGATTGGTTTATTAAAGTGTGCATGTCCTGTTTATACAACATAAGGGTGGGTGGGAGGGCCCAAGGACAATTCCATCTTTCACCTCTTTTTCTTCTTTGCATCATGTGCTGTTTGGGGACTAGTTTTTTTTTTTTGTGCCATCCTGATTGTAACTGCAGTGCCACTCCTAGATGGGCCAGTTGTTTGTGCAACACACTTGTATCGCTTATCTTGGCCATCCAGCTATCTCATTGCACCTCTTTTTCTTCTTTGCATCATGTGCTGTTTTGGCTAAAACAAACAAAAACTGCTGAAAGCTCCTCGTAATAATTTATTCTATCAAGAATTCCCCAATTTCAATGTGCTGCTGTGTAGGCACTGTGTATTTGCCTAATTGAAGGAAACTAGATTGAAAAAAGAACTCAGCTGCGCAATGAAATTGGAAACATGAACAAAAGCTGAAGTATGCTGAGATAAATTATAAAGAAAATTTAATAAGACAATGAAGGAAATTACATACAATAAAACATATAGTCTGGACTTAAACCTTATAGGGAAAATAGTAAAATACCCTGTACTGGATATCGGATAAAACAAGTACTTGTGATATGAGTGGTAACAATATGCAACATTTGTATCCAACAAGTAGAAACAGTATCGTATCCTGGATATGAATGAATTATTTGAATGTGGAATAATTCATAAGTTTTAGACTGGGAACTGCAGTCCCATGAATGTATTAATGGAGCTCCGGTATGTAGAAATACTCCGATGTCAGATAAAGTCAAAATTACCTCTCCCCTGGGCTGGTTTCTGACCGAGCATCCTCGGTTAGATTGTCCTGCGTTGCCCACCACATAGCTGTCACTGGGAGGAAGAGTGTAAAGCTTGCACCGGGCGGAGTCCTACACGGAGACACTGCGGGAGGTATAAAGGAGCTGCTATGGAGACTGAGTTGCCAATGCCGCTCGTCGGGCCTCGATGTCAGCTGCGGCATGCAGAGAATATAAGCCACTGCAGGGGCTGCAAGGCCAATATCGGTCTATAAATATAGATGAAAGTGCTTGTCGTGCAAAATGCTTGTTAGGCAAAGTGTAGAAGTCCAGTAGGTAAAAAAGAATTGAGGAGTCCTAACCAGTTTCGTCACACTCCACTTGACTTTCTCAAAGACATGGTACTCCTAGATGGGCCAGGTGTTTGTGCCGCACACTTGTGTCGCTTAGCTTGGCCATCCAGCTAACTAATTGCACCTCTTTTTCTTCTTTGCATAATGTGCTGTTTAGGGACTAGTTTTTGAATAGTGCCATATTGTCTGCAACTGCAGTGCCACTCCTAGATGGGCCAGGTGTTTGTGCTGAACACTTGTGTCGCTTAGCTTAGTCATATAGCCACCTTGGTGCAACTTTTAGGCTTAAAAACAATATTGTGAGGTGTGAGGTGTTCAGAATAGACTGGAAATGAGTGGAAATGATTGTTATTGAGGTTAATAATACTGTAGGAGCAAAATTACCCACAAATTCTGTGATTTTAGCTGTTTTTATAGGGTTTTTTTTCCAAAAATCATCCAGATCCAAAAACAAACCAAAACCAAAACATGAAAGGGTGGTTTTGGCAAAACCAAGCCAAAACCAAAGCACGAAAATGGAATTAGAACCAAAACCAAAACACGAAAAGTGCCAGCCGCACATCTCTAATTGGCAGCCACCAGCACTGGTTTTGCCTATTACATTGACCATAAATAGTTTTAATTGTTTCTGGACCACCAATCCAAGGCGCCCCTGCAAGTGCACTGAGGCACACCAGGGTGATATGGCACATAGTTTGAGAACCACTTGTATAGATTAGAGATGAGCGGGTTCGGTTCTCAGAGAACCGAACCCCACCAAACTTTGCCTTCCGAGTCTGGATCCGAGCCAAGCTCGGATTTTCCCTCTTGACTCGGAAACCCGAACTCGGCAAAACGTCATCATCCAGCTGTCAGATTCTCGCGTGATTTGGATTCCATATAAGGAGCTACGCATCACGGCCATTTTCACTCCAGTCTCGGAGAGTGAGAGGACGTGTCCTCAGTGTGTTCAGTGTCTGTGTGCTGCGGTGGGAAAGTGGGGTGGCAAGTGTTGTGCTGCACAGTTCATTCCAGTGTAGTCACAGTATATTGTGCTGCATCAGTCCAGGCAGTCACAGTGTTGGTGTTCTCTGCTTCCATGTATACAGTGAAGCTGTAAAGTGGTGCTGTGTTGTGCAGACCAGTCCAGTGTAGTCAGTGTATTGTGCTGTATCAGTACAGGCAGATATATCCATTGTAGCTGTAAAGTGGTGCTGTGTTGTGCAGACCAGTCCAGTGTAGTCAGTGTATTGTGCTGTATCAGTCCAGTCATTCACAGTGTTGGTGCTTTCTGCTGCCATGTATCCAGTGTAGCTGTGTTGTGCAGACCAGTGGTAGTGTCCTGTGTCATCAGTAATTCCAGTGACGATATACGCTGCTGCTATATATATCCATTGCTGCAGTATAACAATTATAACAACCTGTTGGGCTGTATCAGACCAGTGGTAGTGTCCTGTGTCATCAGTAATTCCAGTGACGATATACGCAGCTGCTATATATATTCACTGCTGCAGTATAACAATTATAGCAACCTGTTGGGCTGCATCAGACCAGTGGTAGTGTCCTGTGTCATCAGTAATTCCAGTGACGATATACGCTGCTGCTATAAATATCCACTGCTGCAGTATAACAATTATAACAACCTGTTGGGCTGCATCAGACCAATGGGAGTGTCCTGTGTCATCAGTAGTTCCAGTGACGATATACTCAGCTGCTATATATATATCCACTGAAGCAGTATAACAATTATAACAACGTGTTGGGCTGCCTCAGACCAGTGGTAGTGTCCTGTGTCATCAGTAGTTCCAGTGACGATATACACAGCTGCTATATATATCCACTGCTGCAGTATAACAATTATAACAACCTGTTGGGCTGCATCAGACCAGTGGTAGTGTTCTGTGTCATCAGTAATTCCAGTGATGATATACGCAGCTGCTATATATATCCACTGCTGCAGTGTAACAATTAAAACAACCTGTTGCGCTGCATCAGACCAGTGGTAGTGTCCCGTGTCATCAGTAATTCCAGTGACGATATACGCTGCTGCTATATATCCACTGCTGCAGTATAACAATTATAACAACCTGTTAGGCTGCAGCAGACCATTGGTAGTGTCCTGTGCCATCAGTAATTCCAGTCATTCCTGTGACGCATATTGTCTCTTATAACTCCCAAAAAATAATGGAGAACAAAAATGTTGAGGAGAAAATAGAGAAAGATCAAGAAGAACCATTTCCTCCTAGTGCTGAAGCTGCTGCCACTAGCCATGACATAGACGATGAAATGCCATCAACGTCGTCTGCCAAGGCCGATGCCCAATGTGATAGTAGAGGGCGTGTAAAATCCAAAAAGCCAAAGTTCAGTAAAAAGAACCAAAAAAAGAAATTTAAATGGTCTGAGGAGAAATGTAAACTTGCCAATATGCGATTTACGACACGGTGTGGCAAGGAACGGCTGAGGCCCTGGCCTATATTCATGACTAGTGGTTCAGCTTCACATGACGATGGAAGCCCTCATAACTGAGGCCTTGATACTTATGTTGGTGTTAGACATGCGCCCGGTGTCCGCCATTAGTGCAGTGGTATTTAGACAATTGATGGAGGTATTGTGTCCCCGGTACCAAATCCCATCTAGAGTCCACTTCACTAGGCAGGCGATAGCGAGATTTTACCATTTAATTCCAGTGATTTGGATGTATAATTACAGTGATTTTGCCAATTAATGTCAGTGATTTATAATTATTAATTCCAGTGATCTTGCCAATTAATTCCAGTGATTTGGAGGTATAATTCCAGTTGGAATTGTTTATGTTGCTTGGCTTAGTCATACAGCTACCTCATTGCACCGCTTCGACATCTTTGCATGAGGTTATGTTTGGAGCCTAGTTTTTGAAAAGTGCCATCCTGTGTGACACTGCCGTATGAGTCTAGGGGTACTGCTGTATTACTCCTGGGGTACTGCCGTATAAGTCCACCAATTGCAGATTTTTTAAAAAAGTGACTGGAGCGTGCTGGAGATGCTGTCACTGGACCGAACAATTGCGGCCCACTCTCGACATTCAGCCACTGCGTGACATTACTAGATGGGCCAGGTGGTTTTTTCACTTAGCTTAGTCATACAGCAACCTCGGTGCACCTTTTTTTCTTCTTTGCATCATGTGCTGTTTGGGGCCTTTTTTTTAATATCTGCCCTCCTGTCTGCCACTGCAGTGCCATGCCTAGATGGGCCAATTGTTTGTGTCGCTTGGCTTAGTCATACAACTACCTCGTTGCAAATCTTTTTCTTCTTTGCATGATGTGCTGTTTGGGGTCTTTTTTTATATCTGCCCTCCTGTCTGCTACTGCAGTGACACGCCTAGATGGGCCAATTGTTTGTGTCGCTTGGCTTAGTCATACAACTTCCTCATTGTCATTTTTTTTCTTCTTTGCATCATGTGCTGTTTGGGGCCTTTTTTTTATATCTGCCCTCCTGTCTGACACTGCAGTGCCACTCCTAGATTGTCCAGGTCTTTGTGTTGTCCACTTGTGTCGCTTAGCTTAGTCATCCAGCAACCTCGGTGCAACCTTTTGGCCTAAAAACAATATTGTGAGGTGTGAGGTGTTCAGAATAGACTGTAAATGAGGGGAAATGATTGGTATTGGGGTTAATAATACCGTAGGAGCAAAATTACCCCCAAATTCTGTGATTTTTGCTGTTTTTATGGTTTGTTTTTTCAAAAATCATCCAGATCCAAAACCAAAACACGAAAGGGTGGTTTTGGCAAAACCAAGCAAAAACCAATACACGAAAATGGAATTAGAACCAAATCCAAAACACAAAACACGAAAAGTGCCCGCCGCACATCTCTAGTATAGATGCACCACAAATCTGTCTGATTATGCTGTATTTACAGCAGGGAGAGCTGTGCATGAAATATGGATCTTAGATGAAGTTAGAAGTTATCCAAGTATACATTAAGTCAATGTACAATGCCTACATTCAAGTTTTTATTTCTTGACAGGTTAATGAAGGTAGGTGGAAACAGTTACAGAGATCATAAAACTGGAGTTACTATGGAAACAGGAACTTAGAGATAGGAAAGAAAGAGATGAAATAGTAGAACTGGTCAGATGTCACCTGTCCCATGTGCATAGTCACTCCTTTAATCCACAAAAAGAAATGGTCCTTATGTGAAAATAGGCACATTGCTTAGGCTACATGTATATGTCATTTGCTTTTATGGTGTGATAAACAGAATGGAAACTGATAACAACACGGCACAAATGCAAAACCAATCCATATCCACAACAAATGGATGAAAAATAGTGTGTACTGTAGGTATTTTATGTACAATAATAGCATACCCTATAATATCACCCATTCCATTAAGTACAAAATGCTCTGTTTCTGGACTTCCTTGCCAGTGACAGATGTAGAGGTGGGGCTGCAGCACAGTCCAAAATTCAAATAGATGAGCCACACCAACTGCCAGTGAGTCTTGGACGGCAATGTTTCGCAGGGTTTGGGGTGGCAGTTGGTGTGGCTCAACTATTTGGCTCACCACTGCAACTGCCACTGGCAAGTATGTCCAGTAACAGAGTATTTTGTTCCTAATGGAATGGGTCATGTTGGAGGGTATATAATAGCATAGTCTATGTCACAGGTTCTCAAACTCAGTCTTCAGGACCCCACACAGTTCATGTTTTCCAGGTCACCTGTGGATTTTTAAAATGTGATAGTTGGTGATACACGGTGCACCTTCTGGGTGACATGGAAAACCTGAACTGTTTGGGGTACTGAGGACCGAGTTTGAGAACCACTGTTCTATGTGAATTAAGGGCCTTATTTAGACTTGGATACAGATGCACATTTATATGCAGCAGCTGCATCCAGAGGGTCTGCATACACGCACCTGCTGTAATGATATGATCGCATCCCGGAATATACGATCGCATCATGATTGACAACTCTGGGCATGAAGGCAGTTCTGCAGCATTTGGTGGGCATGGCCCAGACACTGCAGGCATGTCCGGACCATTTTTAGGGTGGCTCCATGATGTCACATGCAGCTGCTCTGAGAAACAAATGGCGCCAGACCTCCTGCCAGTGCAGCCAAATTGTGAACACTTCGCAGGGAGATGCAACACACATGTTGGGCGGCCTTGCCCTGTGCTGGTTGGCCCCCAGCATGTGATCTGCGTCCACCTCTGAATAGACCCCTAAGACCTTAATGAATTGTTATGCATCCATATTGACAGATCAGGGGCTCTTAATCACCTCCAAAAAATATATTGGTTTGAAACAGTTTTATACAATGACAATGAAATTCAAAGTCTTTGTTGTAGGTTCTGTAGGCCCGCTTGACTCATCAACCCGACATAAACAATGTTCTAGCTCCAGTATTGATGTAGTCCTAGTTCCTCCCACTTATCACATTTCTACTTCTTGTCTATGTCAATGTCAACATCACGCAGCACTGTGAGATAGAGGATTCTGTGCCAGTCTACTCAGGTTTGATACTACTAACCAAGAAGTAGTATACCACCTTTTTTTACCAATAACCACCACAAGGAAATAAGTTCAGAGCCTACATGAAGCACCGGAGTACCAACAAGGCAGAAAAGGTGGCCACTTTACCTGCATCTCAGAATCTGTCCCAATGTGTGGCAGATTGAAAACCCACACATCAAATGCAGTTTAGCCCAATTTGTATGCAATGTAGAGAAAAACACCTGGTGCTTTTTAAATTAAGAAACACAGTTTTACTCTACATTAAGTAAGGAATAAAGTGTGGATACAAAGTAGGCTATTACACTACAACTATTGGAACCTCTCCAAGATGTAATTAATTACAAGCAGGGCACCATTGACCAGTATCAGAGTCAAAACAAAGTTTTGGGCAGGAACATTAATGGGCAAAATGGTTAGAAAGCATAGAAGATTATGCAAAGAGGGAATGTGGTTTATGGACATTGGGCCTAATTCTGACCCTGTCGCTGCTGTGCGAAAATTGCTATGAAGCAATTCTTGCACATCTGTGCATGTGAGTACGCTGGTACACGCGTGTGCAAGGTCCCAAACTGCGTTCTCTTCAGAATGTAGTTTAAGACCTGGAGGGAGGCCGGAATGAGCCATTAATGCTCCGTTTAAGGGGCATGGTCCGTAAATGGAGGCGAGTCCGGAACATTGCTGGGGTGGGTCGTGGCGTCTGCACTACATCACAGCTGATGCGACCAAAAACATGGGTGGTAGCCGTCTGTCTTCACAGTTAGGCTACACAGGCAGAGGGCTACTCGAAACACGCAAAAGCATCGCCACCGTGCAATGCTTTTGCATGTCTGCGGTGGAGGTGGCAGATACCAGCATGCGGGGCAGACTTGCCCTTTGCTGGGTGTCCCTCCGCATGTCAAAGAATTTGTACATTCCATATCCAAGCATTGGAACTGATGAACTCATTTAAAGATAGAGGCTATCTAGATGAATTTCTCACACAAGCTTACAATGAAGTATACAATATGGATAGACAGAATTTACTCACAAAGGTTTCCACTCAGATTTCAAAAAACACCAAAGGTATCGAACAAGATTTAGCTTTTATATGCAAATACACCAAAGGTGCAAATGAAATTAGAAAAATTGTTTGTAAAAACTATAAAATTTTCAGGCATGACAACATATTGGGAGATTTAATACCCAATAAACCATGTATCATCTATAGAAATAACAAATCCCTCAAAAATATTTCAGCACCTAGCCATCTCAAAACTATACAAGAAAGAGAAACGTAAGAAATAGATGGATGCTCATGGTTGCCACAAAGACCAAATGGTTTTCACAAATGTGGTAAAAAAAGATGCACCATGTGTACATATATGCAGAAAAGAACAACATCAGTCACCATACCACACACAAGAGAAGTGTATCCAATAAAATCATCATAAATTGTGACTCCAAATATGTCATTTACCTCTTAACATGCGGATGTGGGCTACATTACATTGGCAGAACAACAAGACACTTACATATCAGATTCATGGAACACAGAAGAAACATGATCAAGAAAAGCAATTTACACAGTATACCTAGACATTACAACTTGAAACATAATAGCGATCCATCAAGTTTAAGAATTATAGGTCTAGAAACCATCACGCATAACGCTAGGGGGGTAGATAGATATAATAAATCATGTGAAAGAGAAGTTTTCTGGACGTTGAAATATAACTCCCTACATCCGGATGGTCTTAATGAAACCATCGAGCTTAACTCTGTATTGTGATTGATAGGGATCTGTCTCAACACCAATAACATGTGAACTCTTATGAGAAGCATCTCCACATGTTTGTGGAGAGATACTTTATGTATATTAATTATATATTTCATTTATTTTATTTTTTCCTTATATTAATATCATTATTATTATTATTTTTATTATCAATGTTTAAATTTCTGTTATTTGTCTGTATGAATTCAATATCTAGTGTCATTGCTATACATTTTTTCTTTTTATATATATTTTACATTATTACTGTTTTTTGATATTTTTTTATATATAAAGAAAACATTTCTTTTGACAAACTGTGATATACAAAGCCCACAGACAAAGCAGTACTTTACTGCTAATTGTCTACTTTCTATTTATACTACTGTAGCCATTGTGTCTGATGTGTGTGGGTTGCCGTGGCGTTGCGACGCCTGGAGCGCCGGAGTTCCGGGTTGCGCTTTGTGACACAACTCTACCGACGTAAATTTAGCACAGCTACGATCAACTCGGAATGACCCCCAAAGTACCAACCAACCAGCTTCTAACTGCCAACATTACAGGCTGTGTTTGAAAATGGCAGTTAGGAGCTGATTGATTTGTTGTTTATCTCTCACCACTTTATCACTCTCCAAGGCTGTCAAAACTCTTCAAAGTACAATACTGAAAGTCCTTTTATACTTACTAGGGTGGGGATACATATAGAATGGATATATACTATACAGAAAAAGGGAACATAGAACTATAGAACCACAATATACAAGCTCTGAAACACGTAGAATAGAGATATAATATACAAAGAAAGGGAACATAGAACTATAGAACTACAATATACAACCTTACCTGAGCTGATACCGTAGCCTACAGCTAAGAAATAATTTAACTGGTCTGTTTAACATCATATATCAATTGTAGCCCTTCCCACAAGTAATCATGTGTTTGTTTTTATTTATTTAGAAAGGATCAAAGTACATAGGGCCTAATTCAGACCTGATCATAGCTGTGCTAAATTTAGCACATCTACGATTAGCTTCTCTGACATGCGGAGGGACGCCCAGCACAGGGCTAGTCCTCCCCCCACAAGTACAAAAGCATCGCACAGCAGCAATGCTTCTTTACTTGAAGAGTAGCTCCCTGCTAGCGCAGCTCCTGCACGCAGGCAGGAGCTAGTCGTCGCTGTGAGGGTCGCAGCGGCTGCATGTGACGTCACAATGCCGCCACCACCCGCCCTTCCAATGGTCCTAGCACACCTGCGTTGTCTGGACCACACCCCCTAAATGGCGGCCAAAAGCCACCAGCCGGTCCCCTCCCGCCCAGTGACCACCTCTGTCAATCAGGCAGAGGCGATCGCAGGGCTGAGACAGCTGTCGGCTGTCTTGCATGCGCCGGCGCACTGCGGTGCCGGCGCATTCTGGCATGCGCCGGTGCACAGCGGTGCTGGCGCATGCGCAGTTCAGACCTGATCGCTGCTGTGTGAAAACGCACAGCAGTGAACAGGTCTGAATTAGTTCCATAGTTTATACCAGTAGCAATCCACCAGTGCCTAAGTGAAGCCAGCATACTTAGTGTGATCCATAAACGACAGCATGGATACCTCTTACTCTACATCCCAAACTTACATTGATGACTTTAACCCTGTAGATTACTTTCAGACATACTATGCTCCAGGGCAGGGAGTTCTCACTGGAGAATGGACAAACTTTGTATTACGGAATCTTCATGAAACATTTGCTCCAGGCAACGCATTAAACTATTAAGGAATGTGCCATGGCTTGCATTTATAGCATACTCATTATTAAAAGCATGTAACCTTGCCTAAATATATTAAACAAAATGTATTGTTTCTGTTTAAAAGCAAATAGAATTATTGAAAATGTTTTTAAAATTATGACTGTACAAAAATGATGACTTTGTTACTCTGATTAGCATCTTAAGAATTAGTTATTATTATATTAAGCTTAGTGGATGAGATACACTTTATAAAGGGAGAGTGGTATGTGCCACAAAAAATGGCGTGATAGCACAAGAATGGGGAATGGTCACACAATAGTACCCCCAAGGACACAGGGAGATAATGGGTGACAGAGAAATAGTACAGTGGGTGAAGGAAAAGGCAGGGGTGACAGGGAGATAGTACATTGGGTGACTGGGGAGGCAGGGGTGACAGGGAGATAGTACAGTGGGTGAATGGGGAGGCAGGGGTGACAGGAAGATAGTACAGTGGGTGACTGGGGAGGCAGGGGTGACAGGGAGATAGTACAGTGGGTGACTGGGGAGGCAGGGAAGACAGAGAAATAGTACAGTGGCTGACTGGGGAGGCAGGGGTGACAGGGGGATAGTACAGTGGCTGACTGGGGAGGCAGGGGTGACAGGGAGATAGTACAGTGGGTGACTGGGGAGGCAGGGGTGACAGGGAGATAGTACAGTGGGTGAATGGGGAGGCAGGGGTGACAGGAAGATAGTACAGTGGGTGACTGGGGAGGCAGGGGTGACAGGGAGATAATACAGTGGGTGACTGGGGAGGCAGGGGTGACAGAGAAATAGTACAGTGGCTGACTGGGGAGGCAGGGGTGACAGGGGGATAGTAGAGTGGCTGACTGGGGAGGCAGGGGTGACAGGGAGATAGTACAGTGGGTGACTGGGGAGGCAGGGGTGACAGGGAGATAGTACAGTGGGTGACTGGGGAGGCAGGGGTGACAGGAAGATAGTACAGTGGGTGACTGGGGAGGCAGGGGTGACAAGGAGATAGTACAGTGGGTAACACCACCCCTGTCTAGCACAACCACTAACCTTTATACAGTAGAATGCATCCACAGGCTTAGTAGAAAGGTAATGGAGGAGCTCATTCTGCAGTCCACACAGGGAAGTGCTGGCTAGCTGGTGGGAGATGGGGCTGGTAGCGGCATCTTTGAGTGACCGGTTGGCAGTGCTGCCATAAGAAACTGTGGGGCCAGGACTGATAAAATAGGCAGAGCTCCCCCTATACACACCTAACTACACACACTGCTTCATAACTGCACACACATGCTGCCCTCTCTCTTAAAAAGCTGCTGTCCAGCAGCCTAATTGTGGAATATGAGCTGCAGTGCACAGGGTCTGCAGCCAGCCAGCCATTCACCATGATCAACACCCTTCCTGCTTACCCCACCAGCACCGTCTCCTGAGACCAAGCTGCACAGCACCTGCAGGTAGCCAGTCGGCAACTTACCCCAGTGCTCATTCTGCCTACCTCCTTTACTGCCGGTCGATGCTGTGCCTGTCCCACTGTGTGACTTATGCAGACTCCAGGAATTAATGGCAGGAGATCCCCCACTGACGGCAGCCCTGCCAGTTGGTGTCTGGAGTTGGCGGCAGTTGCCATGTGTGAAGTGCCATTACAGCTTTGCATTTTACATGCCTGCGCAATATGGTGCCGCAGTGCACCGGCGCATGCCAGACAGCCGTCGACTATCTTAGCCCTGATTGACAGGCAAGTCGGTCGCTGGGCGGGAGGTGGTGGGCCGGCAGCATTTGGCCACCATTTAGGGGGCATGGTCCGGGCAACGCAAGCTTGCCCGGACCGTTGGGGGGGGGGGGTGGCGGCTGCATGACGTCACGCACAGTTGCTGCGACCTGGGCAGCGACGAGTAGCTCCCTGCCAGCACGCAGGAGCTGCGCTGGCTGAGTGCTACTCTTCCAGTACAAAAGCATCACCACTGTGCGGGCCTGACATGCGGGGTGAACATGTCTGTAGACTGATCGTAGATGTGCTAAATTTAGCACATCTACGATCAGGTCTGAATTAGAGATGAGCGGGTTCGGTTCCTCTGAATCCGAACCCGCCCGAACTTCAGTTTTTTTTACACGGGGCCGAGCGACTCGGATCTTCCCGCCTTGCTCGGTTAACCCGAGCGCGCACGAACGTCATCATCACACTGTCGGATTCTCGCGAGGCTCGGATTCTATCGCGAGACTCGGATTCTATATAAGGAGCCGCGCGTCGCCGCCATTTTCACACGTGCATTGAGATTGATAGGGAGAGGACGTGGCTGGCGTCCTCTCCGTTTAGAAATTAAAATAGGAGAGTGAGAGTGAGACACGTTCATTACTATACTTACTGGAGCTTAGGAGGAGTTATTATATTATACTACTAGTGACTGATGACCAGTGACCTGACCACCAGTGCAGTTTTATAATTTATTAATATTTAAATAATAATCCGTTCTGTTCTTGTTCTCTGCCTGAAAAAAACGATACACAGCTTAATTGTGGGGGAGACTGGGGAGCAGTTATAGGTTATAGCAGGAGCCAGGAGTACATATTAAACAGTGCACACTTTTGCTGCCAGAGAGAGACTAGTGCCACTGCCAGTGTGACTGACCACTGTGACCAGTGACCTGACCACACTGACCACCAGTACTATAGTACTATATTTATTGATTGTCTGCCTGAAAAAGTACACTCGTCGTGGACTCGTGTGACTTGTGTGGTGTTTTTTTCTTCTTTAAAAAACTCATTCTGCTGACAGACAGTGTCCAGCAGGTCCGTCATTAATATCTGACTGTGCTCACACAGCTTAATTGTGGGGGAGACTGGGGAGCAGTTATAGGTTATAGCAGGAGCCAGGAGTACATATTAAACAGTGCACACTTTTGCTGCCAGAGAGAGACTAGTGCCACTGCCAGTGTGACTGACCACTGTGACCAGTGACCTGACCACACTGACCACCAGTACTATAGTACTATATTTATTGATTGTCTGCCTGAAAAAGTACACTCGTCGTGGACTCGTGTGACTTGTGTGGTGTTTTTTTCTTCTTTAAAAAACTCATTCTGCTGACAGACAGTGTCCAGCAGGTCCGTCATTAATATCTGACTGTGCTCACACAGCTTAATTGTGGGGGAGACTGGGGAGCAGTTATAGGTTATAGCAGGAGCCAGGAGTACATATTAAACAGTGCACACTTTTGCTGCCAGAGAGAGACTAGTGCCACTGCCAGTGTGACTGACCACTGTGACCAGTGACCTGACCACACTGACCACCAGTACTATAGTACTATATTTATTGATTGTCTGCCTGAAAAAGTACACTCGTCGTGGACTCGTGTGACTTGTGTGGTGTTTTTTTCTTCTTTAAAAAACTCATTCTGCTGACAGACAGTGTCCAGCAGGTCCGTCATTATATAATATTATATACCTGTCCGGCTGCAGTAGTGATATATTTTTTATATAATTATTTATCATCCAGTCTATACTAGCAGCAGACACAGTACGGTAGTTCACGGCTGTAGCTACCTCTGTGTCGGCACTCGGCAGTCTATCCATAATTGTATACCACCTACCCGTGGTTTTTTTTTTCTTTCTTCTTTATACATACTACATCTCATTATCAACCAGTCTATGTTAGCAGCTAGTATCTAGCTAGTATTATTAGCTAGTACTATTATTATTAGCTAGTATTAGTACTAGTATTATTAGCTAGTACTAGTATCCATCCATCTCCATTGTTTACCTGAGGTGCCTTTTAGTTGTGCCTATTAAAATATGGAGAACAAAAATGTTGAGGTTCCAAAATTAGGGAAAGATCAAGATCCACTTCCACCTCGTGCTGAAGCTGCTGCCACTAGTCATGGCCGAGACGATGAAATGCCAGCAACGTCGTCTGCCAAGGCCGATGCCCAATGGCATAGTACAGAGCATGTCAAATCCAAAACACCAAATATCAGTAAAAAAAGGACTCCAAAACCTAAAATAAAATTGTCGGAGGAGAAGCGTAAACTTGCCAATATGCCATTTACCACACGGAGTGGCAAGGAACGGCTGAGGCCCTGGCCTATGTTCATGGCTAGTGGTTCAGCTTCACATGAGGATGGAAGCACTCAGCCTCCCGCTAGAAAAATGAAAAGACTCAAGCTGGCAAAAGCAGTAGCACCGCAAAGAACTGTGCGTTCTTCGAAATCCCAAATCCACAAGGAGAGTCCAATTGTGTCGGTTGCGATGCCTGACCTTCCCAACACTGGACGTGAAGAGCATGCGCCTTCCACCATTTGCACGCCCCCTGCAAGTGCTGGAAGGAGCACCCGCAGTCCAGTTCCTGATAGTCAGATTGAAGATGTCAGTGTTGAAGTACACCAGGATGAGGAGGATATGGGTGTTGCTGGCGCTGGGGAGGAAATTGACCAGGAGGATTCTGATGGTGAGGTGGTTTGTTTAAGTCAGGCACCCGGGGAGACACCTGTTGTCCGTGGGAGGAATATGGCCGTTGACATGCCTGGTGAAAATACCAAAAAAATCAGCTCTTCGGTGTGGAGGTATTTCAACAGAAATGCGGACAACAGGTGTCAAGCCGTGTGTTGCCTTTGTCAAGCTGTAATAAGTAGGGGTAAGGACGTTAACCACCTCGGAACATCCTCCCTTATACGTCACCTGCAGCGCATTCATAATAAGTCAGTGACAAGTTCAAAAACTTTGGGTGACAGCGGAAGCAGTCCACTGACCAGTAAATCCCTTCCTCTTGTAACCAAACTCCCGCAAACCACCCCACCAACTCCCTCAGTGTCAATTTCCTCCTTCCCCAGGAATGCCAATAGTCCTGCAGGCCATGTTACTGGCAATTCTGACGATTCCTCTCCTGCCTGGGATTCCTCCGATGCATCCTTGCGTGTAACGCCTACTGCTGCTGGCGCTGCTGTTGTTGCTGCTGGGAGTCGATGGTCATCCCAGAGGGGAAGTCGTAAGCCCACTTGTACTACTTCCAGTAAGCAATTGACTGTTCAACAGTCCTTTGCGAGGAAGATGAAATATCACAGCAGTCATCCTACTGCAAAGCGGATAACTGAGGCCTTGGCATCCTGGGTGGTGAGAAACGTGGTTCCGGTATCCATCATTACTGCAGAGCCAACTAGAGACTTGTTGGAGGTACTGTGTCCCCGGTACCAAATACCATCTAGGTTCCATTTCTCTAGGCAGGCGATACCGAAAATGTACACAGACCTCAGAAAAAGAGTCACCAGTGTCCTAAAAAATGCAGCTGTACCCAATGTCCACTTAACCACGGACAAGTGGACAAGTGGAGCAGGGCAGGGTCAGGACTATATGACTGTGACAGCCCACTGGGTAGATGTATGGACTCCCGCCGCAAGAACAGCAGCAGCGGCACCAGTAGCAGGATCTCGCAAACGCCAACTCTTTCCTAGGCAGGCTACGCTTTGTATCACCGGTTTCCAGAATACGCACACAGCTGAAAACCTCTTACGGCAACTGAGGAAGATCATCGCGGAATGGCTTACCCCAATTGGACTCTCCTGTGGATTTGTGGCATCGGACAACGCCAGCAATATTGTGTGTGCATTAAATATGGGCAAATTCCAGCACGTCCCATGTTTTGCACATACCTTGAATTTGGTGGTGCAGAATTTTTTAAAAAACGACAGGGGCGTGCAAGAGATGCTGTCGGTGGCCAGAAGAATTGCGGGACACTTTCGGCGTACAGGCACCACGTACAGAAGACTGGAGCAACACCAAAAACGCCTGAACCTGCCCTGCCATCATCTGAAGCAAGAAGTGGTAACGAGCTGGAATTCAACGCTCTATATGCTTCAGAGGTTGGAGGAGCAGCAAAAGGCCATTCAAGCCTATACATCTGACCACGATATAGGAGGTGGAATGCACCTGTCTCAAGCGCAGTGGAGAATGATTTCAACGTTGTGCAAGGTTCTGATGCCCTTTGAACTTGCCACACGTGAAGTCAGTTCAGACACTGCCAGCCTGAGTCAGGTCATTCCCCTCATCAGGCTTTTGCAGAAGAAGCTGGAGACATTGAAGGAGGAGCTAACACGGAGCGATTCCGCTAGGCATGTGGGACTTGTGGATGGAGCCCTTAATTCGCTTAACCAGGATTCACGGGTGGTCAATCTGTTGAAATCAGAGCACTACATTTTGGCCACCGTGCTCGATCCTAGATTTAAAACCTACCTTGGATCTCTCTTTCCGGCAGACACAAGTCTTCTGGGGTTGAAAGACCTGCTGGTGAGAAAATTGTCAAGTCAAGCGGAACGCGACCTGTCAACATGTCCTCCTTCACATTCTCCCGCAACTGGGGGTGCGAGGAAAAGGCTCAGAATTCCGAGCCCACCCGCTGGCGGTGATGCAGGGCAGTCTGGAGCGACTGCTGATGCTGACATCTGGTCCGGACTGAAGGACCTGACAACAATTACGGACATGTCGTCTACTGTCACTGCATATGATTCTCTCACCATTGAAAGAATGGTGGAGGATTATATGAGTGACCGCATCCAAGTAGGCACGTCACACAGTCCGTACTTATACTGGCAGGAAAAAGAGGCAATTTGGAGGCCCTTGCACAAACTGGCTTTATTCTACCTAAGTTGCCCTCCCACAAGTGTGTACTCCGAAAGAGTGTTTAGTGCCGCCGCTCACCTTGTCAGCAATCGGCGTAAGAGGTTACATCCAGAAAATGTGGAGAAGATGATGTTCATTAAAATGAATTATAATCAATTCCTCCGCGGAGACATTGACCAGCAGCAATTGCCTCCACAAAGTACACAGGGAGCTGAGATGGTGGATTCCAGTGGGGACGAATTGATAATCTGTGAGGAGGGGGATGTACACGGTGATATATCGGAGGATGATGATGAGGTGGACATCTTGCCTCTGTAGAGCCAGTTTGTGCAAGGAGAGATTAATTGCTTCTTTTTTGGTGGGGGTCCAAACCAACCCGTCATATCAGTCACAGTCGTGTGGCAGACCCTGTCACTGAAATGATGGGTTGGTTAAAGTGTGCATGTCCTGTTTATACAACATAAGGGTGGGTGGGAGGGCCCAAGGACAATTCCATCTTGCACCTCTTTTTTCTTTAATTTTTCTTTGCATCATGTGCTGTTTGGGGAGGGTTTTTTGGAAGGGACATCCTGCGTGACACTGCAGGGCCACTCCTAGATGGGCCCGGTGTTTGTGTCGGCCACTAGGGTCGCTTATCTTACTCACACAGTCAGCTACCTCATTGCGCCTCTTTTTTTCTTTGCGTCATGTGCTGTTTGGGGAGGGTTTTTTGGAAGGGACATTCTGCGTGACACTGCAGTGCCACTCCTAGATGGGCCCGGTGTTTGTGTCGGCTAATAGGGTCGCTTATCTTACTCACACAGTCAGCTACCTCATTGCGCCTCTTTTTTTCTTTGCGTCATGTGCTGTTTGGGGAGGGTTTTTTGGAAGGGACATCCTGCGTGACACTGCAGTGCCACTCCTAGATGGGCCCGGTGTTTGTGTCAGCCACTAGGGTCGCTTATCTTACTCACACAGTCAGCTACCTCATTGCGCCTCTTTTTTTCTTTGCGTCATGTGCTGTTTGGGGAGGGTTTTTTGGAAGGGACATCCTGCGTGACACTGCAGTGCCACTCCTAGATGGGCCCGGTGTTTGTGTCGGCCACTAGGGTCGCTTATCTTACTCACACAGTCAGCTACCTCATTGCGCCTCTTTTTTTCTTTGCGTCATGTGCTGTTTGGGGAGGGTTTTTTGGAAGGGACATCCTGCGTGACACTGCAGTGCCACTCCTAGATGGGCCCGGTGTTTGTGTCGGCCACTAGGGTCGCTTATCTTACTCACACAGTCAGCTACCTCATTGCGCCTCTTTTTTTCTTTGCGTCATGTGCTGTTTGGGGAGGGTTTTTTGGAAGGGACATCCTGCGTGACACTGCAGTGCCACTCCTAGATGGGCCCGGTGTTTGTGTCGGCCACTAGGGTCGCTTATCTTTCTCACACAGTCAGCTACCTCATTGCGCCTCTTTTTTTCTTTGCGTCATGTGCTGTTTGGGGAGGGTTTTTTGGAAGGGACATCCTGCGTGACACTGCAGTGCCACTCCTAGATGGGCCCGGTGTTTGTGTCGGCCACTAGGGTCGCTTATCTTACTCACACAGTCAGCTACCTCATTGCGCCTCTTTTTTTCTTTGCGTCATGTGCTGTTTGGGGAGGGTTTTTTGGAAGGGACATTCTGCGTGACACTGCAGTGCCACTCCTAGATGGGCCCGGTGTTTGTGTCGGCCACTAGGGTCGCCCAGCTTAGTCATCCAGCGACCTAGGTGCAAATTTTAGGACTAAAAATAATATTGTGAGGTGTGAGGTATTCAGAATAGACTGAAAATGAGTGTAAATTATGGTTTTTGAGGTTAATAATACTTTGGGATCAAAATGACCCCCAAATTCTATGATTTAAGCTGTTTTTTAGTGTTTTTTTAAAAAAAACACCCGAATCCAAAACACACCCGAATCCGACAAAAAAAATTTGTTGAGGTTTTGCCAAAACGCGTTCGAACCCAAAACACGGCCGCGGAACCGAACCCAAAACAAAAACACAAAACCCGAAAAATTTCCGGCGCTCATCTCTAGTCTGAATAAGGCCCCATGTGCACTGCAGGTGTGGCAGATATAACATTTGCAGAGAGAGTTATATTTGGGTGAGTTATTTTGTTTCTGCGCAGAGTCAATACTGGCTGCTTTATTTTTACACTGCAATTTAGATTTCAGTTTGAACACACCCCGCCCAAATCTAACACTCTCTGCACATGTTATATCTGCCTACCCTGCAGTGCACATGGTTTTGCCCATCTGCTAACAAATTTGCTGCTACAATCAGATCTGAATTACGCACTTAGGCCCTCATTCCGAGTTGTTCGCTCGCTAGCTGCTTTGAGCAGCTTTGCACACGCTAAGCCGCCGCCTACTGGGAGTGTATCTTAGCTTAGCAGAATTGCGAACGAAAGATTAGCAGAATTGCGAATAGAAATTTCTTAGCAGTTTCTGAGTAGCTCGAGACTTACTCCTACAATACGATCAGTTCAGTCAGTTTCGTTCCTGGTTTGACGTCACAAATACACCCAGCGTTCGCCCAGACACTCCCCCGTTTCTTCAGACACTCCCGCGTTTTTCCCAGAAACACACCCAAAAAACGGCCAGTTTCCGCCCAGAAACACCCACTTCCTGTCAATCACACTCCGATCACCAGAACGATGAAAAATCTTCGTTAGGCCGTGAGTAAAATAACAAACTTTTGTGCTAATTTACTTGGCGCAGGCGCACTGCGAACATTGCGCATGCGCAGTTTGCGACTATTTGCTCCATTGCGAAAAAATCTAACGAGCGAACAACTCGGAATGACCCCCTTAGTACAGCAGTGCCATAACTATGTGTGAGCCAGGTGTGCCTGGCACACAGCGCAGTCGCACTGAGGGCACAACGGCCAGCGGTTTGTAATAAGTAAATTTGACTCATTACAAGCCGCCTGTGCCAGAGGAGGAGAGGGAGCAGCGGAGAAGGAGGAGAAGGGAGGGGGAACCGCAGCAGCGCCATGTAATTGGTAGCAGCGCCGCTGCAGCAGTTCCTCTCCTTCCGCATTGGCTGGCCCAGCTGTGTGTGTGTGCGCTTCCCTCATCCCAGCATTCATAGTGGCGGCGGCCAGCCAATGCTGAAGGAGAGGTACAGCTGCATGCAGCGGCGCCGGTAATTACAGTGTGCTGCTGCGGCTCCCTCCTCCTCCTTCTCCCCTGCCACCAGGAGCTGCTAGCACCAAGGAGCCTTACTGCCTGTGAGATGTAAGTATCATCTATTCTGTTCTATTCTATCTATCTATCTATCTATCTATCTATCTATCTACCTATCTATCTATCTTTCGGTCTGTCTTCACTATGTGTAAAAGGGGGACTCTGTCTGCTGTAATGTTAAAAAAGGGGACGCAGTCTGCCGTAATGTGTAAAAAGAGGGACACTGTCTGCCGTATTTGTGTAAAAAAGGGGACGCTGTCTGCCGAAATGTGTAAAAAGGGGGATAATGTCTGAAGTAATGTGTACAAAAAGGGGTGCTGTCTGCCTTAATGTGGTAAAAAGGGGATGCTGTCAGCCCTAATGTGTAAAAAGGGGGGCTATCTGCCGTAATGTGTAAAAAGGGGGACTATCTGCTGTAATGTGTAAAAAGGGGGACTGGCTGCCGCAAAGTGTAAAAAGGGGATGCTGTCTGCCGTAATGTGTAAAAAGGGGGACTGTCTGCCGTAATGTGTAAAAAGGGGGATGCTGTCTGCCGTAATGTGTAAAAAGGGGACGTTGTCTGCCGTATTGTGTAAAAAGGGGAAGCTGTCTGCCGTAATGTGTAAAAGGGGGACTGTCTGCCGTAATGTGTAAAACGGGATGCTGTCTGCCGTAATGTTTAAAAAGGGGACGCTGTCTGCCGTAATTTGTAAAAAGGGGAATCTGTCTGCCGTAATGTGTAAGAGGGGCTGTACCTGGTGTAATAGCGCTACTGTGCGGCGTAATTTGAATAATAGAGACTAATATGTAATGTGAGTTGGTATTATTTTGTTGCCACACCCCTTCCCCATAAAGCCACACCCCTATATCTTTTGCACGCGCCTACGGCACGCACTGCCCCTTTTTTACCTAGAGAGGATCGCAGATGCCCTATCTTGCACATAGCACTAAAATGTCTAGTTACGGCACTGTAGTGCAGTGTCCTTTAATTCTTTCACACCTTGGACTGACACTCCCAATCACTCACATTCCCCCTTCCACACCCAGCTATCAGCCTGTGTTAACAGGGTCGTATCAACAATGGGGCTGATAGAGCTGCAGCTCCAGGCCCACTTTCCAGAATAGGCCCACAACTTTGGCAGATCTCCGTGCTGCTGTAGATAGTAAATAAATGTTTCCTTCTGCTGCAGCCTCCAGTATCTTAAGCCCACCCCCTCCAGCATCAACATCCCCCTCCTCTACCCACACCTAATCGAGTCCAGCCCGCCCTGCTGCTCACCTCTGCTGGTGTATATGCTGGGATGCTATGCTGGTCCCTCCCCCAACCATGGGCTGTCCTGCTGCTGCTGTATTTTCATACCTCCCAACTGTAATGATTTTATTTTCATGGGTCAGTCCTATTTTTTTGGGTCTTTCCCACTGACCATACCACGGGCCAGTTGGGAGACCCCCTGTCACTTGCTGCTCTGTTTAGTGCAAAGCAGACCAGCGGTGAATAGACCTCTATTACCTGGAGCTAGAGGGACTGGCCAAGAGCTCTTAGAACATTGTTGAATGTTGTAACATGCTGGTTAGTCTACCAATTTGAGTAGACCAATACTTCTGGTCCAGGCCTTTAATATATGCCTTAATCATTCAGATTGGTATCAATACAGTATCACAGTCCTTCTCCTTTTTATATCTTTTGGAGTGTTATCTACTGACTTGTGACCAAGAGACATGTGGTTGGCAAATCACAGAAAAACACTGACTGAATGTAGACAGGGACGGATTGGGAACAAAAAGCGGCCCTGGAAAAATTTGTACTAGTGGCCCCACATGGGCAGCACCAGAGGTGTAAGGTCTAGCCATGGGCCATGGCAGCAGCACCCTCCCCCCAAGACTTTCCAGATAGTGGGCTTGTCCAGCATCAAGGGGGAAGTTAATAAAATTCAATATTATGAGCATATTATATGATACATCTTCAGAATTTAGGAAACAATATAATTCTTTAGAAAGATATTTTCTTGCTTATTACACCAACTGTATCCCAATCACTATTCACTCAATCTTATATGTCAGCCAAGCAGGCAGACAGAGCATACACTAGAATCTAGTGACTAGATCATCTGCAATCACAGGCTAAGTGGCAAAGTAATTTTCATATATGCAAATTATTTTGCATCTTATTCATTATGTCTATAAAAAGGAACACATGTCCTCAAACAAAACAGGCCCCGCTGGTGCGTCGGCCCACCGGGAATCTTCCCTGTAAACCCTATGGCCAATCCGCCTCTGAATGTAGAGCTGTAGGATCCAGTGGTGATATTTTTGTCTATTAAACAATGTGCTGTCACTATATATTTATAGTCATGGATTCGACTGAAATATATTGAGGTTTTCAGCACATAACCTGCTAACTGCATATCTTAATGCACCTCAATTATTAAGGATTAATATGTATTTGAGCAGTTGTTAATCTTGCATGACATGCTAAAAATTTGTGTATTGCCACTGCATATAAACAGTCCGGGACTCGACCTTAGTACATCCAAATGATTGGTGGCATACATGTAATTTGCTGACTACATGTCATAACTACATTTCAATGGTTAGGGATAGGACACGAATGTCCGTGACCAGCTAGTAACATATATACGGGTGTAGTATGGTATGCCAGCGGCTGGGCTCCCGGCGACCAGCATACCGGCACCGGGATCCCGACCGCCGGCATACCGACAGCTTGGTGAGCACAAATGAGCCCCTTGCGTGCTCGCTGCGCTCGCCGTGCTGCAGGCATGGTGGCACGCTAGGTGCACCACGCTATTTATTCTCCCTCCAGGGGGGTCGTGGACCCCCAAGAGGGAGATAAAGTGTCGGTATGCCGGATGATGGGATTCCAGCACCGGTATACTGTGCACCGGGATCCCGACAGCCGGCAAACTGAAGACCACTCATATATACAATTCACTAGATTGAATTGATTTATTCAAATGTGGTTAAGTGGTATGTGTCAAGACAGGAGTGGATTATACACACTATACATTAATCCTGTATGATATGTTAAAAATCTGTATGTAGCATGTTCAAACTACACACCAGAATTGCATATTAACAAGGGCTCGCCCTAAAAATACTTAATTACTTAAGTAGCATGCTAATGGGAGGGGGTACAACTACCGGAGGCACATCTACTGGGGGCACAATTGCTGGGGGCACAACTACTGGGGTCACATCTGCTAATGGCACATCTACTGTGGGCATAACTTCTGACTTGGAGCACAACTACAGGGGGTACATCTGCTGGGGACACAACTGCTGGGGCATGTCTACTGGGGGCACGTCTACTAGGGGCACATCTACTGGGGGCACAACTACTGGGGCACAACTACAGGGGGCATAACATCTGACTGGGGGCATATCTACTAGTTGCATAACTACAGGGGGCATAACTACTAGGGGCATACTTACTGACTGGGGGCATAACTTCTGTGGGCAAATCTACTGGGGCATAGCTACAGGGGGCATATCTACTGGGAGCATAACTACTGACTGAGGGCATTACTACTGGGGGCAACACTACACGGGGCATTAACACTGGGGGTATTACTACTGGGGGCAATACTAATGAGGTCATTGCATAGGGGGCACTTTATAAGGGGCATAACTCCTGGGGATATAAGGGGCACTACTACTGAGGGCATTGTATAAGGGGCACTATTGCTGTGGGCATTGTGTGTATTTGTGGTGCTGCTACTGTGGGCTTTGTGTATAAGGAGCACTAATGTGTGGTGTAATGTTAATAAGATTGTGCTACCATGTGGCATAATTTGAATTGGGGAAACTTTTGCGTGACCATGCCCCTTTCTTTTTAAGACCACGCCTGAGACGCGATCAATCCCTTTATTTCACGCACGTGGGGGAGGTAAGTTCCACCCACTCTCTAGTACCACTTTTAGCACTGAGTAGGATTATATAGTACCTATGTCCATGTCCATACAATGACTACTGTATCTGACACTTTCTGTGAGAGATACATAATCAATCAATCAATCAATCAATCAATCAATCAATCATTCAATTAATAAATTCTTTAAACAGAGTCCCAGTTACCCCTGACAAGTGTTAAGAGTGTATTAATATGTGTGTAGTGCCAAAGTATAGTATAGTACAAATTTGTTCACAGTCTAACCGTTAAAATCTAACAGTACCTGATACATTATAGTAAGAGCAGTGGTGACACGCGGGGCTCGGGTACTCTTTACCCGGACGGGTCTGTTGGAGGGGCCCTGGTCCAATTGCCCCCCATTTCCCTGTTGTACACAGTGCCAGCAATTGGAGATGGGAGAGAGGGGACACTTCTGCAGTAGCCTCTCTCCCCAGTCCTGCACACATGCTGCTGTGTACTGTGCTGGGGATAGTGGCAGCTGCAGAAGAAGTGTCCTCTCTCTCCCTGCGTGATCAGTGGTGAGGTGATGATTGGTCTCACCCCCTGCCCACTTCCTCACACCACCCACCTGCCTCTCATTTTCCCCTATGCCACAAACCCCCCCAACCCCCGTGCGCATGGCGCCAGTGGCTGCTCTGCGGCCCCACAACAACATTAATTTTTTATATTTCCAATGGACATGGGCCGTGGGCTGGCCATTCCTCCCTGCATTGGCCGTGTCCCCTCCCATTACCTGGGCCCAGAACTGCTGTTGGCACCCCTGACTGAGAGATACAAGAAGACTATCTGAAATAAAAGGAGCAACACACTAATGCACACACTATGGGGATACTCTGAATGATTGAAAGTACCTGACACAATTTTAGTGAGAGGTACAGAAAATAAAGTGACTAACAAGATAATAATGACAGCATACACCCATCAGAGATTTATTATAGCTCATGATGCACTATTATATTGAATATAGATTCCATAATACATATACAGTAAGATGAACAAATAATCACAGTATTTGATACATGTCTGTGAGAAATACAACATTACTCTGTATGATTAGAAATTAGTTTACATATGTTTTTTGGCAGGTGGCAATAAAAAACTAAGAAAAGATACTGTTGCAAGTCTGGTAATATTATTGTTACTTTTATATCAACTATAAAATATCCGTTACTTGAGCAACAAAATTTAATTGAATCCCTGTAGTACTACACTTTTACAGATATCAAAGTCATTTCTTTTGATATGTTCCATCTGTGATAATATCATGTTGAGTAAATAGACATAGATAAGGAAATCAATTTACCATTACCAGATACAACCTTATTCAACCAACTGAGTGTGCTGTAGTCAAAAATTACCATGAAGTCTTTCTAGAGGTACGGCTGCAGGTTTTGCTATGCCCACACAATAGCTAGGCATTTCTTCTGAATACTGGTGCATTGCACCATCCTGGTGAGTAGTTTCCTACTCAAGTAGAGGACTGGGTGCTCATTACCCTGCCCATCCACTTGACTAAGGATATGTACCTTATAACCATAGTTAGAGGCATCAGTCTGTACAATAAATCTGCATTTGAAATCTGGGGCTTACAGCAGAGGAGAATGAGCTAGGGTGGACTTCAGAGTCCTGAAGGCCTGCCCACAATCTACTATCCAAGTGACCAGATTCATTGTTTCTTTTGGGTCAGGTCAGTTAGAGGATTGGTGAGGGCACTGTCATTGGGTACAAATGTATCATAGTACCCTGCAGTCTCCATGACCTACTGTATATCTTATCCTGAGGAGTAGGCCATGCTGTGATACCCTCCACTTTGATTGGTTCTGTGGGCAGAGTACTTCCCCTACACGGTGTCCCAGGTACTGCACCTTACTCATGCGAGCATTATTTTGCTCACTACACTATCAAGGTGTCTCAGATGTTCCTGCCAGGTCTTGCTGATCACAGCAATGTTGTCCAGATATCCCATCACATGTCCACCCCGGCCTTCCAGCAGGTCTTTACCAGATGGAAAGACACAGGGGAATTTCTTATCCCAAAAGGCGTGACAAGGAACTCAAACAGCCCAAATGGGGTGATAAATGCAGACCGGTCATGGGCCTCAAGTGACAATGGTTTCTTTCAGCACCTCCTACTGAGATCCATGACAGTGGTGTAACATGCCTGGGCAAGCTGACATATCAATTCATCTATCCTAGGCATAGGATAGGCATCAAATACAGTGACATCATTTTACTTTCTATAGTCCACACAGCAACGAGTGCCTACACATTTCTTTTTTGACCAGTACTACTGGGGCAGCCCAAGAACTGATGGACCTCTGAATCACCCGTAGCTGCAGCATCTCCTCAATCTCCCATTTGCTAGTAATTCTGGAGAGGCTTGGTAGGCTGTCTGTTGCAGGGTGTCTGACTGCCTGAGTTCACATGATGTCTCACTAGGTGCATTTTGCATGGCTTACCTGTAAAATGTGCCTGATATGGGTGTGGTGTGCCAGCTAGCTGATCTAGCTGTACTGCTGACAGCGTTTCACCTTGGCAAACATCTGTCAGTGACCCTACTTGCTGGCCAGCCATTGAAAGGTCTTCCAAGGGGTCAGATTCATGTTTATTTTCAGGCAGCTGAAACACATGTCATCAGCTTGTAATGTGATAGATTTTCTGTCTTTTCTGGCCCGCCTCTTTTGCCAGTATATAATTCACATCATCAAGGTGCGGTACTATTTGGTAGGGTCCTTTGACTCTCTGTCCAGCCTCCACAAGACTGGGGTTGCTCACATCTATATCAAACCCCTGTAAATAACCATTGTATATCTCTAGTCCCCTGCTACCTACATCAGGAGGGCTAGTACCCACAGATACCATATGTGTCAGAGTGTGGCCACTCTCCCAACTTGGCAAAGGTAAATTGACAGGAATACTCTTTATCATATTCACAGAAACTCCATTCTGAGTATATATAACCATCCCCCTTTTGCCTGGTTCTATCTGGTCAGTGGGTTGATCCCCCATTCCCCCTCAGCTCTCACAGGAGGGAAATGAAGGATGGCTTGCATGTGAAAGAACTGACTTCCACTCTTGCGGGGATTATAGCACACTCTTCCAGGCTGGCAGTGGTTAATGTACACTCTCCCTCTTCAGCAGCACTGTGGGTAGTGAATAATTAATTGCCCTAACAGCACGAGAGGTTGAGTGAATAAATCAAATAATTTGATAGTGCAATAACGTACTATTATATGGTTCAAGCCTTGCAGACCCTGGAAACTTGTCTGCACAAGTTCCAAATAAGGAGATCAATCAATATAGAAATGGGGTCGCGCTTATGAACCAAATAAAAACTTATCACAATATATGCCAGTGGTTTGATAAATAATAATTTGTTCAATTTATTAAAAATACATATAAATCACATACAATTCAACACAATGCTGTACATATCATTTTTAGCATTAGGCGGAGTGTAATATTTAGCAACACTGCTGAATCTATCTTATTTAGCAAAGAAGGTTAGGTAAATTACTAATGTTGCAGTTCGAATAGTAACTCAGTTGAATGTATCTTATTTAGATAAGATACATTCAGCAGTGTTACTATTTGAACTGCAACATTAGTAATTTACTGAGCCAAAAGTTCAGACTATGTATCAGCGGAGCTGCATTGTAAGCATCTGAATTTCTGTCTGCAAGTTTCCAGTGTGATGTTAAATCACTTTATCAGCACTTCCTTAATGGCGCAGTAATCACCATCCAGTTCTTGAGGAAGGTCAGCAAATGCCTTCAATGCTTTCCCTTTCAGTCCTAGTTTTAAATAGCTGGCCATTCACTGGAATCCAGCGTAAATTATCAGGTCACAGAGTTCATTCTGGATGCTGAGCATGGCTAGCTCCAGCTGGTACTCATGTTCTGCCTTACGCTCCCTGTCAGCAGTCATTTGGTAGTGCTGCATCCGCTGCAGGGCTGTTGCTTGATCCATATCCTTCATATGACTGATAGCTATTTGATGGTAACTGTAAATGTCAGTTATACTTGCAGGACTAATAAGCTTATACTTTAAACACACTTGATACACTTTAATATTGAGCCGCTGCGGCCGTTGTAATAAACCTTACGTACACAAGATCGTACAGTGTCCACACTCTGCGTATGTACGCTGAAAGGGCGTAGTGACTACACAGTTTGCGTACACAGGCCTATACGCTGTTAGCACAATGCAGAAGCCCGAGTGGCTGTAAATACACTTTAAACCTTAGCAAGGAAATGGGACACGAAACCAATTGTAATTCAAAACTAGGTTGGGGTCTAACCCACCAACGGTACTTTACTTGCCGGGGGTTACAATATAAACAACACAATATTATACAATACAATAGAAGAATGGCTACAATCAATGGTACATACGTGTTTGGTTTCGCCTGCACTTCCCAGTCTGATCCTCAGTCATCAAGGTAGATGACCTTCAGAGTCTGTGTACTGGGCGGGCATGCAGCTGGCTCTTTTATACAATATTCCAAAACCTAACACAATGGATACTATAATCTCTTTGTCCATTGGATACTGGGATGGTCATTTACAGTACAGGAGAGGTCATAGGTTGGTTTGAATGGGTGGGCGATGTCTGTTTCAGGTGCCCTTGCAGGTAGTCTCCTCTGGGTTCCCGCCGCATACCAAATGTACAGTAAACACAGTTAATATTTATATTCTGCTCCTGTGCATAACTATTCATAGGAGCATGCGATCTTCTGCAAACCACCACCGGAATATTGCCCTTAAAATACCCTACAGCTGGATACCAAACACCACCTTAAAACTTTGTTCTGTCCCCTCCTATCCTGTAAAGGTGAATCCCTTTGTTCTGATACCATTTAAACTGTTGTAACTTGCTGGTGTGATGCAGGGAGACTATGTGTACATTGTGCACTATTTGGATTAAATATGTAATGTGTTTTTATGGCTTTTCCATGCGACTACAAACACTACCGTAAATACTCATACCACACTCTAATATGCAGGACCGCGGGAGCGACCATACGCAAATTGCGAATATGTGCACGCACGGCAGAATAAGTACGCGCACTGAGGACATCTGTGTGTAGTTTGTACTTGATGTGTGCACTGCAATATTTTCGACTTTGACAGTCCACCCTTTGGCAGTCACCAAATAACTGCCACTACCTAATCAATAAACAGAAAAATATCTATACAATATATACAGAAGTTTGAATGATCGGGGGAGAGTTGTAGGTGGGAAATGTATGACCTAGTGGGATAGTAAAAGCATGTATGTATGAATCCATGTCTGAGGGGCATGTATCATCGTGCCGTATATGTTCTAAATAAGCTTTGAGGTATTGCGAAGTATACATTAAATCCTTCTCATCCCGTATTAAGGGTCTGTAAATGTGCCAACAAACACCACCAAGCTCTTTTTGGCTTCTTGTTCTAACAAATGGGGTGCACATTTAGTTGATGATACATGGAGGGGGAACATATGTGAGTGCTAGTATATGTGGATATCACCTGTCGACTATGTGTGCCATTAACTGGAGGTTGAAGAGATGAAGGTAAGACACATATATAAAAATACATTCACATAAACATTTTGGGGAGTGTTGACATCTTTTCCGGTTGGATGTATCGTCCTAGATCTTGTTGCTCTCCGTGCTCAGGTGCCTTTCAACAGTCCTGCCTCTCAATTTCCCCGGAACAAACCCTCCAGTGATACGAGGTTCTCTACACTCTGCTCTTTGTCACGAGTCTTCTCCGGGTCAGTGACTTTCTTGCAGTGGGACGAGTGGACCCAAGTCTCTCTTTCGGCGACCTTTAGTGCTGTCGTGCTGGTTAACAAGACTTGGTATGGTCCTTCCCACCTGCCTATGAGGCAACCTAAGCGTAAAAAATTTAGAATCATCACATAATCCCCAGGCTCAATGTCATGACAATTACTGTTCGGTAGGTCAGGAATCACCAGCTTTAGATTTCTTTGTTGATTTCTCAGCTGCTGGCTCATCCCAACCAAATATTTCACAGTCACTTTATTATTACATTTCAAATCATCCTGGGGGTCTATCATTACATGAGATTGTCGACCAACATTTTTTTCAAAGGTTGATAAGTTAAGTGGAGACCTGGGAGTGGTTCTGATGCTGTACAACACTAGTGGCAAAGCTTCTGGCCACAACAATCCAGTTCTAGCCATTAATTTGCTCAGCTTGTTCTTAATAGTGCTGTTCACTCCCTCTACCTTTGCACTCGCCTGTGGCCGGTACGGAGTATGCAGCTTGCTATTAATTCCCATCAGTTTGCACATGACCTGAAAGACTTCACCTGTGAAATGGGTACCTCTATCACTTTCAATTACTCTAGGGATACCATATCTACACACAAATTCCTGCACAATTTTCTTTGCAGTGAACGTAGCAGTATTTGTGGCAGCAGGGAACGCTTCTACCCAATTGGAAAATACATCAATACAAACTAACACATATTTCAATTCCTACAGGGTAGAAACTGTATGAAGTCGATTTGTATTACCTGAAAAGGTCCATCTGTCGGAGGGATATGGGATGGCTCTGTTGGTATTGTCTTACCAATATTCTTCCTCAAGCAAGTAAAACATGTCTCTCTTACCTGCATGAGAAGAGAATCCTGGTGCATACCCGTAGGCTCTTACCAGCTTGCACATACCCTCTTTGCCTAGATGAGTCAGACCGTGTGCCACCTCAGCTAGACTTGGAAGATATGCTCTGGGGGCTACTGGCTTACTGTGTCCACCTGTCCAAAGTCCTGAGGACTCCTGGCCATACCCCTTTGCCCTCCAGACTGCCTTTTCCTGTAGTGAACACAAATTTTGAATATGTGTAACTGTTGTGTGTTATCAGTTGTGTGAAGTAAACCATCTCTGGATGAGAGGATAGAGGGGGAAAAATAGTAAATACAAAAAGAACAAGTTAGGTTTGGTAATGTCTGGTTTGGCATTCACCAACAGGCTGTCACACCATCATGCATATCGGTGTCTGTACACAGTCTCCCTTCACCAGTATTCTCATTCTCCACCCTTTGTGCATGACCAGACACACTGCATAAATACTGGTGTCCTTGTGCTGGTGAGATATACTGGATTTGGGCTGAACTCTGAAGGACCGAGTAGGCATGTGGCATTTGAACTGTAATCGGGTCCATGTATTGTACACTCCTGTCGGTGAACGTAAGAGATGAGGAGGAAACTTTGAATAAAAATCACAAAGAGGTTTAGTAACAGATAAGTTTGTAGAGGCAAAGAGGATTTTATAAAATTTGACAACTGGATTGGGCACTATGGGGAAGTGATTCTCTACTGTCTATACCCCTAAAAAAATTCTATGTGTCATATCTCTACTGGGACTATCCCAGCCATCAATCCAGTGTCCTGTCCATACTAAGTTCATATGGAACCCGGTATCTGTGAGATAATTTTCTCTAACTGATTCTGATTCTGACATGCATCTAGAACAGTGAATTGCAATATTAGTCTATGTGGGTATCCAGAATACTTTGTGCTTCCTGGGCGGGAGCACATTATATGTATACCATATCTAACAAAACTCCTGTTAAGTTAATCAGGGGCCTTTTCTGCTAGAGAAAGAAGCAAAAGTTTAGAGGCCTCATCTTAACCCCAGCAAGTTTTGTCAAAAGGGTAAAGTTGCATTTATTCCGTTCTTTCCATTAACCGAATCTGTGTTTTTTTATATGGCTCGTGATTCCTTACTATATGTCCCTTTATCCCGTCTATGTGTTTAATAATGTGGCTTGTTTTCTCTGTTTAGGGGTCTATATTGACTATGTGTTCTACTGCTCCTACAGTCTCTGGCAAAATGCCCTTTATTTCTACAAATGTAACATATTATCGGTTTTTTCTTACCACCAGGATTTTGGGGTTTAAGCTGAGGAGGCTTTGCTGCAAGAGCCTGTATATTTTCAGTCCTCAGCCTCTCCTTCTGTTGTTCTCTGCACCTAACAATATTCTTGTGGTGTTCCATAGTGCACTCTCTAAGACAAGCTACTGTGGCCCCTCTCCAATTAGGCAAAGATGTTTGTACCCTGTCCCGTACTGTCTTATTGAGTCCGTCCATTAGCACAGACACAGCCACTTCCCTGTAATTCGCATTGTTCCCTATATCCGATACCCCAATGTATCTATCCATTATTTGCAGCGCCCGATGGAAATATTCAGATGCCATTTCATTTTCCCTCTGTTTTATGGAGACAATTCTTCTCCACTTAACAGTAGTGGGGAAATACAACTCTAGTTGCCTGTTAATTCATTCCACATTCTCCTGATTGTTTCCGTCAGTTATAGGACTATCCGGCCCTAATCTACAATCAGTGATACATTTTTGGGTGTCAATATTAGGGGGTAGGCACGCTTTCAAAAATATCCGCCAATCTTTGTTAGCTGGTTCATGAGCATTACCCAGATCTCTGATAAACTTCTGACATCTGGCTAAATGCTTCAGTGGATCGGGGAATTCTGAAATGATTGACAGCAGCTCAGCTCTGGACCATGGGCAATACATTGCATTATTCCTGGTGAGGATTACTCCCTAACTATCGGTTCCCCCATTGGGAGTTACTATTTCCAAGACAGGATGTAATCCTACCATTCCATTCCTAATCTGTTTGCTGTAAGGTGTTGTTGTCTCTGTGCAATGACCCATCTCACACTTACCGGTAGCTGTGACCTCACCAGTTCTTTCAGTGGGGAATACTGTTGCTGCACTAACTGGGTGGACAGGCCCCACCTGAGTTTCCTGCATGGTGACTGCCTGAATGAGAGCTGCGATTTGGCTGGGTCCTTCATCTTCCTGTGACCTATAACCTTGAAGAGACTTCAAAACAGGATACATCTTGCAAAAATTAGGGTTAATACATTTCTCTTGCATTCTACTATCATTCATAGATATACCATTGACTGTAGCCATCTCTTCCCTCTCAACCTGTGTCGATAATGGTGTGTTTGTGTCCTCATTCCTGCTAGGTTTGGAACTTGCTTTGCGAGTTTGTTCACTTTGCATCTCCCCCTCTTGTTGCCACAGTTGTAAACAATCGTTATGTCTAATCCTTTGTTTTCTGGATTTAAGCAGACATATTTTACTGCCTATATTCTGCAGTACCTCTGGTTCAAAGCTGCCCACCCTAGGGAATGATACCCTATCATTGTCAGTCATACGTACCCATTCGTCACAATAAACTTCAGCGTGTGGACCATATTTTCCACACATAATAAACCTCGCTGACCCCTTGGGTTGTGGCTCTTCAACTTGAACCCTGGCTACCAAACGTCCCTTAGTTGAGCAACTGGCTCCCATAATTGTGGGCCTTTTCCCACAAACACCAAAATACTCAATATAAGCTGACGGTGAAAGTTCTCAGAGCACTTTCACCCACTCCCGCCCACGTTGCCCGGTACTACCATACACTGTCGATAGCGAAGGCGATGTACCCAACTTAGGGCCCCTAATTGACCGATATTTACTGGAAGTTTTTAGGAGAAACTTACCCTTTCCAGTAAATATCTGTTGTTGGAGATTTTCCAGAGAGAGACCAGCGAAAACTCCCTTTATGCACTTGTACACAAATCACGCTTGCGTATGCTCTACACAGCGCTAATGATACCGTGATTTTATGCAAAAGCTCGTAAAAAGGGTATCAAGTTGCGCTATGTATCGCACCCACAAACATGTGGTCCAATGGCACAGCGTATAGATACTTGTTACCTATCCACTCTACGACCACTGGAATCGAATCACATGCTGCAAAACCTCAGCCGGAGCATATCAACAAAACTATATGGGTCACAGAGTTCACAATTCACAATTCCCTACCATGCTCCTGTGTAAGTCTCCTCACGACTTACGTATTCCAAATCCTATACTAACGTGAGTCAGCTGCCTCATGCCGCCAAGCCTCCACTCACTTGGTGTACCGAACGATGGGATCCTGAATTCCGGGGTTCAACCCACTCACTCCAGCTTTCACTCACTCAAATACGCTTTGTTTTTCTGTACAGAAAATTTTCCCTCGTTCTGGTCGGCAGCTTTACCCCCAGAGGCACTATAGTTTAAACAAAAGTTTTCTACTAATCTGCTTTTGAAACCGGATATTTATGTGCTATTGTAGTATGGCTACTGTCCCACCTTTTAACTGAACAACTATCATGTGGTTTTATTATGCACACACAACCCTACGCAAGCTTGTGTAATTACGCACCCGTGCGTACCCCTAGGCCACGTGTGCGGCCTTGTGCCACGTGCACATTTTTTTGTACGCTGTCCTCACGTTCCGTACCACGTGTACCAATGTACCTAACTATACTCTCTCACAAGCACAACTGCTTGTTCTGTGTAATCTTTAATGACTGGGCCAGACCTGCGTATTGTGCTTAATTTTTACTTCCTTAAATACTTTTATTTCAAATTTATCTGTATAGCAAACAAATGTATCCAATTTCACACAGATCTATAATGACTGCAATAATCTATAATTTAAATGATATGATTCAGATTGGATAGCTATCTTGCAGAACATACACTGATATAAATAAACACATACTTATAATAATATTATATATATTTATCATTCACTGGCCTTCTATGAGACACCTTACCTCTAATTTGCATATCAAAGATTTTTGCTTTTAACTGTTAAAAAAAAGTAGTTACACTGGATAATTTGCATTTCAATGGCTATCCTCCCTAGTAAGCAGATTCTACAAGTCTTGGAAGAAAAAGAAAAAAAAACAAACCAAAACTCTTTCTTTCCATTTTCTATCTGTGTGCAACCCCCCACTTGATGTAAAGTAATTATGCACAGACAAGAAGGAAAAAAAAACACTTATCTCACCATTTACTCTCACTAGGCCCAATTGAAACTATTTGTAATTGACTATGGCATGGGTTAAATAAATGCATTGGTAACTCATAAATGGTGCTTGATGTGACAAAGGAAACGGAATGTTCTGAGCAGACTGAAAATCAGCTATTTAGAAAGTGACCTTCCTAAAATGGCCACTGCTCCTCCCCCTTCCACATCCATGAGGTTTACACAAGATGGTGGACAGGCCATGTGGTCAGTCCAAAATGGAGGACAGACCATGCGGCTTCCTTTGTCACAAAGAAATCACAAATTATACAAGCACCAGAAGTTACTTTAGGCCTAAGTTTAAAAAAAAAGAAAGAAAACCATATCAAGACTATGCATCAACTTTCAAATGTACTTTTAAATCGACTTAACAGATAAACAAACCAATCTGAATCAAACACAAAATGACTTATTTGAAGTTTGTATTGCAACAATGTGAGAGGGTATGCAAAGTATCGGTGCCCTTTGTGTACGCTTTTGGCTCCAAAAAAAAAATTTCACAGATTTTTAAATAGCTTTTTTCCTGTTTTACGGGTTCTATCAGCACCTCTGCAGACCAGACAGAGCAGATGCAATCTAACAGCACACAAATAGGGTTTTCAGCACATCCACCGACCAGGAAAAGTTTACATAGGATAACTTTCCGCCCTTTGCTGATAGATTAAGTCTGCTATGACCTGTTAGGCTGTGAGCATGTGAAAACCGGATCGAGCCCTCAATTGTAAACGTCAGTTATACTTGCAGGACTAAAAAGCTTATACTTTAAACACACTTGATACACTTTAATATTGAGCCGCTGCGGCCGCTGTAATTAACCTTTCACCCTTATATTGTTCACAGACCTTACGTACACAAGATCGTACAGTGTCCACACTCTGCATACGTACGCTGAAAGGGCGTAGTGACTACACAGTATGCGTACACATGCCTATACGCTGTTAGCACAATGCAGCAGCCCGAGTGGCTGTAAATACACTTTAAACCTTAGCAAGGAAATGGGACATGAAACCAATTGTAATTCAAAACTAGGTTGGGGTCTAACCCACCAACAGTGCTTTACTTGCCGGGGGTTACAATATAAGCAATACAATATTATACAATACAATAGAAGAATGGCTACAATCAATGGTACATACGTGTTTGGTTTCGCCTGCGCTTCCCAGTCTGATCCTCAGTCATCAAGGTAGATGACCTTCAGAGTCTGTGTACTGGCCGGGCATGCAGCTGGCTCTTTTATACAATATTCCAAAACCTAACACAATGGATACTGTAATTTCTTTGTCCATTGGACACAGGGATGGTCATTTACAGTACAAGAGAGGTCATAGTTTGGTTTGAATGGGTAGGCGATGTCTGTTCCAGGTGTCCTTGCAGGTGGTCTCCTCTGGGTTCCCGCCGCATACAAAATGCACAGTAAACACAGTTAATATTTATATTCTGCTCCTGTGCATAACTATTCATAGGAGCATGCAATCTTCTGCAAACCACCACCAGAATATTGCCCTTAAAATACCCTACAGCTGGATACCAAACACCACCTTAAAACCTTGTTCTGTCCCCTTCTATTCTGTAAAGGTGAATCCCTTTGTTCTGATACTATTTAAACTGTTGTAACTTTCTGGTGTGATGCAGGGAGACTATGTGTACATTGTGCACTATTTGGATTAAATATGTAATGTGTTTTTATGGCTTTTCCATGTGACTACAAACACTACCGTAAATACTCATACCACACTCTAATACGCAGGACCATGGGAGCAACCATATGCAAATTGCGAATATGTGCACGCACGGAAGAATAAGTACGCACACGGAGGCCATCTGTGTGTAGTTTGTACTTGATGTGTGTACTGCAATATTTTTCGACTTTGACATAACCCTCCAGTGTATATGAACCAAGGAGAGGTATCTGACCCCTGCTGGGCATCCATTGTAAGGTTCAGTACAGGCTGAGCCTCAGAAGCATGTTTATCCATTGTCTGGCTTGCATTAGCAGCTAGAGTCTTGTGGGCCTCCATGAGTGCCTGCATCAGTAACTACTTGTTCTGATCAGGCCAGGCAATGTTTGTCTGCATGCACAGTGCAACAAGGTCATCCCTTCTCATCTGCTGGTACTTAGTAGTCATTCTGGACCTCACACTATATGCCAAATAAAAAAGAAACAGAAAAACAAGAGAAGAAGTGGGGGGCAGAAATGAACTGTGCACAGTATGTCCTCCTTGACCGTGAGCAGACTGTCTGGCCAATTAAGGTGTTGCCTTTCTGCAGAAGCACACAATGCTAATTCACTCAAGCTCTAATGATTAAAAATAAAAATATCAAACCCACAAACTGCCAACCAGTTTGTCACAGCACCCCATCCCAGCCTGCACCCAGATACACCAAATTGACACAAATGGGTGGTAATCATATGGGTTTTACTTTAACTGTCTTCACTCCTAGGGGTAAATTTACTAAGATGGGAGTTCTATTTAAGATGGGATGTTGCCCATAGCAACCAATCTTACCCCAGTAGCCCCCACCCTCCAGGCTGAGCAAGGAATTATTTATTTCCTCAAGACTTGCTTAAATGTAAAGCAGGTGTCCCCAGGGACCACTAGTCAGATACCTCTCTTGCACATGGGACCTGGTTGAAAGTTCTGACATTTTGGGGAGTGAGATATGAAGGTTTTAACATACATCATTTTATGACTGGTATGATATTGTTTTCTGCTCCCTGACTACAAAGAATAACATAAACTCCCCCCCACCCCAGGTCACTGTCAAGACACAGCATAGCAGCCATTTTAATAAATAAAAAACAAGTCACATCCAAAATCTTACGTAGGTAGAGACTTTGAGGAATCGACACAACTCATGACAACACCACAATTAGTTTTAGTGGTACACTGAACAGGCTGCAGACATTTGTACCCAAACACCAAAGAATAGAGCCTAATGCCATTTTACTGTTGCATGTAAAAATGAAATTACTCTTCTGGAAGCATTTGTTTTGGATTGGTTCTGCTATGACCGCTCTGACCTCTGCATGTTTCTCTATTCTGGAAGAAAGTAGGATTGCTATAAGCATTATATTGTGTTTGGCTTGAGAAATATGTGTTCTTTGCTAAGTAATTTGAGATTTTGACTGCTTACTAATGTTGCTGGTTAAGGCCCTTGAGAAATCTAACCAGTTTTTTTTCCTACAATGGGAATCTTATTACCCCTGTAGTTTTTTTTATATACTTTCTTATTCACTCCTCTTCTAAATTTTAGGGATGACCACCTCTAACACACTGATAGTTTCCATCTTACTGCAGAGGGTCTTACCTTCTTTGGGGTCTATTTACTAAGGCTTGGATGGTGATAAAGTCAAAGGAGATAAAGTCCCAGCCAATCAGCTCCTAACTGCCATGTCACAGGTTGTGTTTGAAAAATGACAGTTAGGAGCCTATTGGCTGGTACCTTATATCCGTTGATGTTATCTCCATTCAAGGCTTAGTAAATAGACCCCTTTATTATCAATTTCCTTCAGTTTTTGTTTTAATTAACCCTTGTGTGGTACCATGAGGTCTAGGTGACCTCACTCCTCTTTGACCCATGTTTTTTTTAAACTATCACGATTAGTTAGCTTGCCTTTCACATATTTTTTCATAAGGCCTTTTGTAACAACGTGGCACGTGTTTGTTAGTTTTCGTGTTTTTTTAATTATTTTTTATTTATGTTTATTTCTGTCTGGGGTCAAATTGACCCCATAGCAGCTTCCACGTAATATAAATATTTTTTCACTTTTTTCGAGTGCACAGCTAACACAATGGCAAAACAACAGGGATTGTCAAGCGAAGGCATTCTGGTGATTTGAGGTGACCTAAGTGATGCTACATTTGTTCCAGATCTAAGGACAAGATAACCAAATTCATCTGTAATGAATGCAATAAGTTTGTGAATGAAGAGCAAAGCAAATGCTTGTGCAACAGATGCCAGCAGTAAACGATAGGCTTAGAGTGATGTAAAATAATCAAAAACTTGCACATCAGGTGTTGTGCAATATTATTTGGATTTTGTAATGCATTTTCTATATCTGCTTCTATATAGGCTATTTGAAAGTTCCAAAGACAAATATTCCTCTGTTTGTCGAGATTTGAGTACAAACAATTGTTGTATAATATTATTTGGAGAAAAACAAATGATTGTAATAAACAGTATTTTTATTCTGGTGATATTGTAGGAAAGCAGAAGATTGGGGAAGAGTAAAATACAGTCGCACCAATTTCTGCGTCATACTACCAGAAGCCACCACTAGCACTTCCAGCAAAGAACGCGCTACATATACGCTGCACAATAGATGCCAACCACCAGCATCCTGGCAACTCAACCTAGGGTAAGTTAGGGAAAGCTCAACCTGCATCCAAGAAGGCACAGGAAGCTCTGTATTGGTCAGCAGCAGTAGTAGATATAGAACCATGTTCTGTCAAACTCAATTAACAGGTCAACACGCCCCTAAATACACCCAGATCCACCTCTAACCACACCCCTTACCAAACCCCTGACACTCCCACTATTCATCCCCTTTTGATAGTGTTTTATATAAAATAAGCTTACAAATTAGTTATAAGCGATGTTTAATCATTGAAAAGCCTCCTATGTATTAATGTTGCATCAGTGTATATTATTTCCAATTGATTTGTGTATTGTTAACACTTAGTTGCAACAGTAAATGTTATATCCAATTGATTTATAAAATAAGCATGCAAGCTATGAATGCTTAAAGAAAAATATCACCGAGTAGTCTTCAGGCGCTGATAACAATTACTGAGGGCATTCCTAAGTTACCCGTTCGCATCAGTTCTTGCCCTCAAACAAGGAAATAAAGTACAAATAGTGTAATAGCGTTTGGTTATGAATAATTAGTAGATATAGGTAGAATCCGTACCAAGAAATAATGTCTAAATAATAGACAATATGCGTAGTGGAAGGGAGGGGGTATATTCTCCTTCAAGTAGTCCTCAATTTTTCATCGGCTCCTAAAGGATCCGTTTGGCATCCGATCTTGCCCTCAACCAAAAAAATAAGGTGCAAATAGTGTAATATAGTTAACCTCAAGGTACAGTAAATGGTTTGTGTATAAAGGTATAACCCGTACCATATATTAATGTCTAATTAATAGACAATATGCGTGGTGGGAAAGAGAGGATGGAGTTTTCTTCAGGCAATCCCCAATTATTCATCCATATAACATTCCATTCAGAGTGTTTCCATAAAATACATAAAAGTGATCATAGTATAATACTGCTTTAATATCAATTAAAAATTGCCAAGATGGATGGCTGGATTCTCACCATAAGACAGAGTTAACAAGGCAGATAGAAAATCACACCAGGCGTCCCCAGCACCTCGCCAGTCCTCCTATGGATCCTTTCCAGACTCCAACTGACCACCAGCCAACGCGTTTCAATACTTGACAGTATCTTTCTCAAGGCACATGTTGTTCCCTTCCCAAAGGATATCCTATTTATACCCCTTTAATGATGACATCATCCCCTATGAGAAAAAGCCTATTTCCAGACATGGATCAATCTTTCCTCTAAACATCCTATGTGTAACATTGTTGGTTCCACATTCCCTTTATCCAATTCCGGTTCTTTGTGCATCCCTTCCCCGGCGCCAAATATTATGACACATCGGGAGTTAGTTTGTGAGTTCCCGGCTCTCTGGAACACATCATTTCCGCCGGGTGACCCGCACACGTGTTTCCGTGTTCAGCCGCTATTCCCGGAAATGACGTTATCTCGCACACGTCACTTCCGGCCGTGGTAGATTTTGCGTTCCACCGCTCCTTCCGTACTTGTCTTTCTTTTGTTGAAGAGCAGCTCTGCAGTACTTCTTTTTCAATGTCCCACGGTTATTGTGTGCTACAGAACATTTTAATCATCGGGATATTTGTTTCTCAGTGGATAAATTAATCCCGGTGGATAAATTCCGACTCCATAAAGGCATATAAAAGACAGATAACACTCAATTAGACACTTATCACTATTTAAAACCTTATAAAACCATTAATCATTTTATAAAAACCATATTATAAAAACCATTTTAATTCGAAGTCCTTATTTATGCCATTGGGGGCTAAAGTGCTATAATTAAATATCATGGTCATTTCGCTTTTAGCTAACTTGACTGCAATATCCCCCCCTCTAGCATCACAAGAGACTTTTTTTAATGCAAAAAAATTAATAATATGTTTAATATCACAATTATGAATTTCTTTAAAATGTTTAGAAAGTGCATGCGTGTCTAGACCCTTTCGAATGTTTCTTAGATGTTCCCCCAATCTAACCTTGAATGCCCTACCCGTCCTACCTATATAAAATTTCCCACATGAGCACTCAATTGCATAAATTACATTAAAAGAATGACATGTTAAAAAATGATCTATTTTGAACTTCTTTTTATTTATCTCGACATCAACTAATTTATTCCCAAATGTGTTAGGTATTTGTTTGCATCCCACACAACTCCCACAACGAAAGAAACCTTTTGTTAATACATTGCCCTGTTTAGGGGGGGGTGGGCATAAGCTCTTTACTAATTTATTTCTTAAATTTGGAGCTCTTTTAAAGATACAATTAGGATTCTCTGGTAATTCTTTCCCTATGATTGGATCCTTTTGACGTATTTTCCAATGTTTTCTTATAACCCTTTTCACTTGATGATGTTGGGAAGTGTAATTGGTAATAAAAGACCATTTAAACTTATCGTTGTCTATGTCGTCTTTCTTTCTTTCTGCCTTCTTCAGTAGATCCTCCCTATCTGTAGCATCAACTTTCTCTAAAGAGTTAAGGATGTCTTGATCTTTATATCCACTACTCGTAAAATTGGTAGACATTTCTTTTGCTTGAGTCAAATGCACATCTCTATCTGTACAATTTCTTTTTAATCTCTTAAATTGACTAATTGGTATAGTGTCCAACCACCTCTTGTGGTGGCAACTATCCATGTCAATATATGTACTAGAGTCCGTGGGTTTCACAAAAAATTTTGTCTTCACTACCCCTTGTTCAATATAAATGGTCAAATCTAGGAAGTTCACTGAAGATTGACTTTTCTCAAAGGTTAAAGAGATGTTGGAATCATTATTATTTAAATACATGCAAAAATTATCTAGCTCTTCCATACTTCCTCCCCATATAAAAATGATATCATCTATATATCTCCGCCATGACACCAGGTTCGCCCCGAATGGGTTGTTATTCCATATTTTATCTTCTTCCCATGCACCCATAAAAACATTTGCGTAACTCGGGGTGAACCTGGTGCCCATGGCGGTCCCTCGTTTCTGAATAAAAAAGTCCCCTTTAAAAGTAAAATAATTATTATATAAAATGAATTCAATGCCCTCGATTAAAAATTCCTGTAGTCCTGGTTCTACGGCTGAAAGTGCTAGTGCTTTTTTAGCAGCCTCAATCCCTTGACTATGATCAATAATTGTGTACAGCGAACTAACGTCAGCTGTTACAATAAAATATTCTTCTTTCCACATAATAGTTTCCAAGAATTGGAGGGCTTCAAGTGTATCTCTCAAATGTGATCGATTCTTACTCACCAGGGGCTGGAGATAAAAATCAATGAACTGGGAAAGATTAGAGGACAGTGACTCCACCCCTGAGACGATTGGTCTTCCGGGGGGGTTTACGGGGTTTTTGTGCACCTTAGGGAGAATGTATATAGTGGGAATTTTTGGGTCCTCCACACAGATGAAATGTGACTCCTTTTCTGTTAATATACCCTTCTTTTTATAAGACTCAACGATGCCCTTAAGGCTTAGAGTCATTTTTTTAGTTGGATCCCCTCTAGCCTTTCTATAAGTATCCTTATCCTCCAATAATGATAGAACTAATGCTTCGTAATCGGGTTTGTCAAATAAAACGATCCCTCCCCCCTTATCCGCGGGTTTAATTACTAAATCCTCTTTTGCTGTTAAATTCCTCAATGCTCTCTTCTCTTTATAAGTGATGTTGTTCTTAATTTTCCCTGTCTCTAATTTTTGTAGGTCCTCCAGGACCAGGGAACCAAATGATTCTATAAAACATCCTTTCAGATGTGAAGGGAAAAATGTAGATTTGGGTCTAAAGGGGGTGGTATCAATTTGTTCCTGAACTGTTTGTTCTCCTGCCTTCATGCTGAAAAATTTTCTCAAAGTGAGTTTTCTGAGGAATTTTTGTACATCCACAAATATATCAAATTGATTAACCTTAGTAGAAGGACAAAACTTCAATCCTTTTTCTAACAGGGACCTTTCCTCCTCCAATAGTACATGTGTACTTAAATTGAAGATTTTGGTACCCTTCTTCTCACTTATAGGGTTTGGATTGGTCGGTTTTTGTTTTTTGCAAGATTTCCTCTTTCTTCTTTGTTTGTGTTTTATACCCCCTCTTTTCCCTCTTTTCTTGTATGTTATCTCCACCTCAAATTTCTCCCACCCCTTTCTAAAAAAGGAGTGTGTGGTAGTTCTCTACTTAATTCAGTGTACCTATTTGAAGTTTTTATGGGGGTCCTTGGTCTGTATCTTGAATGATTGTCCCTCCCTTCATATTCAAACTGTCTATAATGATTCCAATCCCTAGTCTGATATCTATTATCCCTGGAATAACCTTGATTCCTCACATCCTTCTCAGGTTTATTCCTGGAATCAGAATTATTCCAACGTGACCGTCTGTGTACAGTATTCCATGTCTCTGATCTACTATTCATCTGAGTTTCCCTATCTCTTTCATTAAGGGGTCTAAAACGTTCTCCGGGGGTTTTTGTTAATTCTCCACCTTTCTCCACTAATAATTTGTCCCTTTTAAATTTTTTGATTTTACGTTCCATAATTACCCGTTCTTCTCTCTCTATTCTATTACCTATGATCTCTTCTCTCTCCTTGAAATCTGGTAAACTGTTGAAAGGTTGTAATATGACCTTGGATTCGTTAATTTTGAAATCCAAGTCAACCAATTCTTTACGTCTTTCTTCAATAATTAGGGACATTAATTCCAAAGAACAATTTTATAATATTGTTTCCCAACGTTTATTAAAGGAGACTGTAACTGTCAAAAAACTCACTTTCTTACTTATCTGTAGACCCTTCGGTATAATTTTAGATGCTAAATACCTCTCTAGGGTGGCTACCTCCCACCAAATTCGATTTTCTTTTAGTAGATTTTTTTCTAGTTTGGACATGGATTCTTCCAAACGGATATCTTGTGTGTTAACTTCCTCACAAGAATTATTAAACAGGGAATCCAACCTTTCAAGTCTATCTTCCCTTGATTTAAAAATTTTTCTTTCTAGCCGCAACCAATGTGTCTTCAATTGGTGAAAAAACAAGACCAATAGATATCAAAAGAAGACGATTGGTGCGCTGAAAGCTGCCCGTAAACTTCCCAGTGAAAAAAGGTGTCACCTCACACCCCAATAACAATGTATAAAGAAAAATATCACGAGTAGTCTTCAGGCGCTGATAACAATTACTGAGGGCATTCCTAAGTTACCCGTTCGCATCAGTTCTTGCCCTCAAACAAGGAAATAAAGTACAAATAGTGTAATAGCGTTTGGTTATGAATAATTAGTAGATATAGGTAGAATCCGTACCAAGAAATAATGTCTAAATAATAGACAATATGCGTAGTGGAAGGGAGGGGGTATATTCTCCTTCAAGTAGTCCTCAATTTTTCATCGGCTCCTAAAGGATCCGTTTGGCATCCGATCTTGCCCTCAACCAAAAAAATAAGGTGCAAATAGTGTAATATAGTTAACCTCAAGGTAAATGGTTTGTGTATAAAGGTATAACCCGTACCATATATTAATGTCTAATTAATAGACAATATGCGTGGTGGGAGAGGATGGAGTTTTCTTCAGGCAATCCCCAATTATTCATCCATATAACATTCCATTCAGAGTGTTTCCATAAAAAACATAAAAGTGATCATAGTATAATACTGCTTTAATATCAATTAAAAATTGCCAAGATGGCCGGAAGTGACGTGTACGAGATAACGTCATTTCCGGGAATAGCGGCTGAACACGGAAACACGTGTGTGGGTCACCCGGCGGAAATGATGTGTTCCAGAGAGCCGGGAACTCACAAACTAACTCCCGGTGTGTCATAATATTTGGCGCCGGGGAAGGGATGCACAAAGAACCGGAATTGGATAAAGGGAATGTGGAACCAACAATGTTACACATAGGATGTTTAAAGGAAAGATTGATCCATGTCTGGAAATAGGCTTTTTCTCATAGGGGATGATGTCATCATTAAAGGGGTATAAATAGGATATCCTTTGGGAAGGGAACAACATGTGCCTTGAGAAAGATACTGTCAAGTATTGAAACGCGTTGGCTGGTGGTCAGTTGGAGTCTGGAAAGGATCCATAGGAGGACTGGCGAGGTGCTGGGGACGCCTGGTGTGATTTTCTATCTGCCTTGTTAACTCTGTCTTATGGTGAGAATCCAGCCATCCAGCTTGGCAATTTTTAATTGATATTAAAGCAGTATTATACTATGATCACTTTTATGTTTTTTATGGAAACACTCTGAATGGAATGTTATATGGATGAATAATTGGGGATTGCCTGAAGAAAACTCCATCCTCTCTTTCCCACCACGCATATTGTCTATTAATTAGACATTAATATATGGTACGGGTTATACCTTTATACACAAACCATTTACCTTGAGGTTAACTATATTACACTATTTGCACCTTATTTTTTTGGTTGAGGGCAAGATCGGATGCCAAACGGATCCTTTAGGAGCCGATGAAAAATTGAGGACTACTTGAAGGAGAATATACCCCCTCCCTTCCACTACGCATATTGTCTATTATTTAGACATTATTTCTTGGTACGGATTCTACCTATATCTACTAATTATTCATAACCAAATGCTATTACACTATTTGTACTTTATTTCCTTGTTTGAGGGCAAGAACTGATGCGAACGGGTAACTTAGGAATGCCCTCAGTAATTGTTATCAGCGCCTGAAGACTACTCAGTGATATTTTTCTTTATACATTGTTATTGGGGTGTGAGGTGACACCTTTTTTCACTGGGCAGTTTACGGGCAGCTTTCAGCGCACCAATCGTCTTCTTTTGATATCTATTAAGCTATGAATGCTGTTTATTGGAATCGATTGTGATATCTATAAAAGTGTATTCTGCTATGCCTGCGAACAAAATATCTGGCGTTGGCTAACCGAAAAAAGCATATGAAGAATGTGTATTACACTGTATTAAACCAAGGGAGTTATAGCGGAGTAAATAAGTTTTATGCGTCGAATAAAGTTGTGTTTAAAAGTAGCGATATTAAAGAATGGCTGCAAAAACAAGATACGTATACATTACATAAGCCGGTCAGGAAAAACTATAAAAGGAACATGATCTGCGTATCGGATATAAATCAACAATGGCAATGCGACTTGGTTTTGCTCATAGATCTTGTGAATTACAACGATGGATTTAAGTACACACTAACCATCATCAATATTTTCAGTAAGAGATCGTGGGCTGAAAGCCTAATGACTAAGAACGCTACATCCGTTGCTAATGCTTTTGAAAAAATATTTCAGTGGGGTTGCGTACCAAAGACGCTACAAACTGACTGCGGTAAAGAGTTTCTGAACAAAACCTTAAAAAAAACTGTTAGAAAAATACGATATACATAATTTTACGACTAATAACGATGTAAAGGCGGCTGTCATAGAATGCTTTAATAGAACTTTAAAAACACGGATGTGGCGCTATTTCACAATGTAGAATACTTACAGATATATAGATGTTTTACAGGACTTTATATAAAGCTATAATAATACCACAGAATGATTAAGTGTGCTCCGTGTGAAGTGAAACCCTCTAACGCTTTGAGGATTTTCAAGACGGTGTATGGCGATTACTTTAAAGCCGGTAAACACTCGCCGTGTTTAGCCGTCGGTGAACACGTGCACATATCCAAATATAAGGATATATTTCAGAAAGGTTGCGAAAAAATTATTCTAAGGAAATATTCGTCATACAGAGTGTGAACACTAAAGGTCTTAAGCCGCTTTATAAGTTGACAGATCTGTAAGGTGAAGTTATAACATATAGTTTTTACCCCCAAAGAACTTCAAAGCATACCCAAAAACTATAAAAGAATTTACAAAGTGGAAAAGATTTTAAAAAATAAGACGGTCAGAGGTCGAAAATACGCATTAGTCAAGTGGCGTGGGTACCCCGCAAAATCTAACATTTGGGTTGCGGCATCGGAGATAAAAGATATATAAAGATATATAAAGCGCATCACTATCTAAACAAGATGAGCTATGGATGACAAGTCGTTTTACATAACCTTAGCCAGCAATGCCTCAGCGGATACTTTCCCGCATAATAAGATTTCTAATTATACAACAAAACTTGCAAAGTCGATACAGTTAAGCGGTGAGTGGGAAGTCGCTCTTACAGAGATACAATATCCACACACGTGGAATACTTTGGATATACAAGATTGTAGGTTACAAATAACACAGGATGTTATGCTTTCCAATCTCATTGTGGAATTCACAACCGTTTGCGTTAAACCCAGATTTTATAAAACAATCGATGCGCTACTGGACGTAATCAACGCGGAAATTGGGGGACATAAACTGAATGGCGGATTAAGATTAGTGTACGATCCGCTTGAACGCGTTGTAACAAGCGACAGTAAGCGGTTGTATCAATTTATAGCCGGTGATAAACTGACGAGGATCATTGGTTTACAACCTAAAACTAAGATTTCTAAACCATGCGCCGACATCAAAGGCGGCCAATATATGCTGTACGTGTACACAGACTTTATCGAACACCAGAGGTTCGGGGATAGTTATGTACTGCTACTTCGCACTGTTGAACTTAAGGGCTATAACAATGAGGTGATCACAATATGATACGAGAAGCCCGATTACGTACCTTTATGCAAAGCGCATTTTGACTAGAGATGAGCGGGTTCGGTTCTCCGAGATCCGAAACCCCCTGAACTCCACGTGGTTTACACGGGTCCGAGCCAGGCTCGGTTTCTTCCCGCCTGACTCGGAAAATCCGAACGAGGCAAAATGTCATCATCCTGCTGTCGGATTCTCGCGAGATTCGGATTCCATATAAAGAGCCGCGCGTTGCCGCCATTTTCACTCGTGCATTGTAGAGGGTACAGAGAGGACGTGGCTACGTTCTCTCAGTGGCAAATCTCAGTATCAGTGCTCAGTATCAGTGCTTATTGCTGCTCAGTGATACTAGTAGTGTGTCTCTCTTGTGCTGCATCTTGCTGCTGTAGGGTGCTGTGTTAGTAGTGTCCTGTGACTGTGTATCATTTATCATCATTCCAGTCACAGTGGTATCTGGGGGGTGACAATTCCAGAGTGCTTTTGTGCTGCTCAGTAATAGTTACTAGTACAGTGTCTCTCTTGTGCTGCATCTTGCTGCTGTAGGGTGCTGTGTTAGTAGTGTCCTGTGACTGTGTATCGTTCATCATCATTCCAGTCACAGTGGTATCTGGGGGGTGACAATTCCAGAGTGCTTTTGTGCTGCTCAGTAATACTAGTACAGTGTCTTGTGCTGCATTGTGCTGCTCAGTGTCAGTTCTCCGTAGTATCATCAGTGCTCAGTATCATCAGTGCTAAGTATGATCAGTGCTCATTATCATCAGTGCTCAGTATCAGTGCTCAGTATCATCAGTGCTCAGTATCATCAGTGTTCATTATCATCAGTGCTCGGTGTCATCAGTGCTCATTATCATCAGTGCTTAGTATCAGTGTTCAGTATCATCAGTGCTCAGTATCAGTGCTCAGTATCATCAGTGCTCAGTATCATCAGTGTTCAGTATCATCAGTGCTCAGTATCATCAGTGCTCAGTATCAGTGCTCAGTATCATCAGTGCTCAGTATCATCAGTGCTCATTATCATCAGTGCTCAGTATCAGTGCTCAGTATCATCAGTGAACAGTATCATCAGTGCTCAGTATCATCAGTGCTCATTATCATCAGTGCTCATTATAATCAGTGCTCAGTATCAACGCTCAGTATCATCAGTGCTCATTATCATCAGTGCTCAGTATCATCAGTGCTCAGTGTCAGTGCTCAGTAACATCAGTACTCAGTGTCTTGTGGTGCTCAGTAATACTACAATACTCATACTAGTTCAGTGTCTTGTGCTGCATCTTGCTACTGTACCGTGCTGTGGTAGTGTCCTGTCACTGTGCATAGGTCATTATCATTCCAGTCACAGTGGTATCTGATATCTATCTAGTGGTATCTAATTCCAGACATTACTGCCATCTAATTCCAGATATATTACTGGCATATAATTCCACACATTAAAAAATGGAGAACAAAAATTTGGAGGGTAAAATAGGGAAAGATCAAGATCCACTTCCACCTAGTGCAGAAGCTGCTGCCACTAGTCATGGCAGAGACGATGAAATGCCATCAACATCGTCTGCCAAGGCCGATGCCCAATGTCATAGTAGAGAGCATGTAGAATCCAAAAAGCAAAAGTTCAGTAAAATTACCAAAAAAATCTAAGTAAAAATCGTCTGAGGAGAAGCGTAAACTTGCCAATATGCCATTTACGACACAGAGTGGCAAGGAACGGCTAAGGCCTTCTCCTATGTTCCACATAATGACTAGTGGTTCAGCTTCACATGACGATGGAAGCACCCATCCTCCCGCTAGAAAAATGAAAAGAGTTAAGCTGGCAAAAGCACAGCAAAGAGCTGTGTGTTCTTCTAAATAACAAATCCCCAAGGAGAGTTCAATTGTGTTGGTTGCGATGCCTGACCTTCCCAACACTGGACGGGAAGAGGTGGCGCCTTACACCATTTGCACGCACCCTGCAAGTGCTGGAAGGAGCACCCACAGTCCAGTTCCTGATATTCAAATTAAAAATGTCACTGTTGAAGTACACCAGGATGAGGATATGGGTGTTGCTGGCGCTGAGGAAATTAACGAGGAGGATTCTGATGGTGAGGTGGTTTGTTTAAGTCAGGCACTCGTAGAGACACCTGTTGTCCGTGGGATGAATAAGGCCATTGACATGCCTGGTCAAAATACAAAAAAAATCACCTCTTCGGTGTGGAATTATTTCAACAGAAATGCGGCCAACAGGTGTCAAGCCATGTGTTGCCTTTGTCAGGCTGTAATAAGTAGGGGTAAGGACGTTAACCACCTAGGAACATCCTCCCTTATACGTCACCTGGAGCGAATTCATCAGAATTCATTGACAAGTTCAAAAACTTTGGGTGACAGCGGAAGCAGTCCACTGACAACTAAATCCCTTCTTCCTCTTGTACCCAAGCTCCTGCAAACCACACCACCAACTCCTTCAATGTAAATTAGACAGGAACGTTAGAATAGTTCTGCAGGCCATGTCACTGGCAAGTCTGACGAGTCCTCTCCTAACTGGGATTCCTCTGTCGTATCCTTGAGTGTAACGCCTACTGCTGCTGGCGCTGCTGTTGTTGCTGCTGGGAGTCGATCATCATTCCAGAGGGGAAGTCGGAAGACCACTTGTACTACTTCCAGTAAGCAATTGACTGTCCAACAGTCCTTTGTGAGGAAGATGAAATATCACAGCAGTCATCCTGTTGCAAAGCACATAACTCAGTGTCACGATCCGGGAAACTGGACACCATTACTTGTCATTCAGATGTCTCCTGAGGCTGGCTCAGCAGTCCAGGGTTGGATCTCACCTGTGTTACTGATGTCCACACTCTACATTTCTGTCCTGTCATCCTGCAGCACTGTCACAGCGGCCTCATGTTAAATCTCAGAATGGCGTCTCCGGCCCCCTGCGGCCTCCGCCACCGTTCCTGTGTTTCCAGTATACAGATTTCTCAGTGTAACAACTCATGCCTGCCGCGGCCTCTGCTGTCACCCATGTGGTTCTAGTATGCAAGTTGCCAGTGTGGTGCCTCCTGTCCTCTGCGGCCTCCGCCGCCATTACTGCTGAATCTCCATATGGTTTCCCAGACTAACTTTCCCTCCAAGTGCTAACATGGGCGCAGCCATGTTGGTTTCAGTCACATGCTTTAGTTTCCTCCAATTCGCTGCTCTACTGGATCTGAATAATTGCTCAGCCAACGCCTGTCTTGCTGCAGGTATAAGTATCCTGTGCCTGAACCAGGAAATTGTCAGCGCTTTGGTTGTCAAACCCTGTGTACCAGTCTCTCCTCCTTGTGGTTGTTTCTGCTTCAGGTTTTCCAGCTCCGGCTTCCAAACTCAACTAGAGACCCGCACCAGCCTACCGCCTTGCGGTGCAGACTGACTCCTGGCTATTGCTAACACCAGCTTCCAGCATTCAGCTTCCAGCGGTGCCCAGTCTGCCATTGCATTCTACTCCTGGCTATCGGTAACACCAGCTTCCAGCGGTGCCCAGTTTGCCATTGCATTATACTCCAGGCTATCACTAACACCGGCTTCCAGCATTCAGCTTCCAGCGATGTCCAGCTTCAAAGAATCATCGGTGCTCAACCATTGATTATCAACAAACCATCGATCTTCATAATCATCGAACTCTAGCTTCATTTGTGCATAATAATTCACAGTTCATCATCTGACCCGGTTCCACCAGTCATACTCGGCAGTCCACTCTCATTCAACAATACTACTAGCTTCCAGTGAAACACCTGCTGGCCAGTTCCTATTCTTAATTCACTATTCTGTAGATGGGTCTTGGTTAAGGACATTCCATCTCCTGGTTTATGAGAACTGTACATGATATTACCACACCCAGAGGCATCCTCTATTCAGCAGCATTCCAAGGAACTGTGTATTGTCTTTATTTGCTCATTCCATACTTAAATAGTACTGCTGATGTATTTTTATAACTGTGCTCAATAAAAACCCATTGACTTTTACTCCTGTTGTCATGGTCATGCCTTCAGGCATTGGTACTGCATTCCACCTGCATGTCTAAGGGTCTGATACAGCCCTCTAAGTTCATGTGCATCTCAGCACCTACAACTGAGGCTTCCTCTTGTCAGCCTCAGCCCTCAGTTGTGACACTCAGGCATTGACAACTATGTTGGTGTTAGACGTGCATTCCAGTATCCACCGTTAGTTCACAGGGACTTAGAGAATTGCTTGAGGTAGTGTGTTCCCAGTACCAAATCCCATCTAGGTTCCACTTCTCTAGGCAGGCGAAACTGAGAATGTACACAGACGTCAGAAAAAGTGTCCTCAGTGTCCCAAAAAATGCAACTGTACCCACTGTCCACTTAACCACGGACATGTGGACAAGTAGAGCAGGGCAGACTAAGGACTATATGACTGTAACAGCCCACTGGGTTGTATTGCCCAGTGGGCCCAGATGTATTGCCTCCCGCAGCAACAACACCGGTGGCACCAGTAGCAGCATCTCGCAAACGCCAACTCGTTCCTAGGTAGGCTATGCTTTGTATCACTGTTTTCCATAAGAGGCACACAGCTGACAACCTCTTAAGGAAACTAAGGAACATCATCGCAGATTGGCTTACCCCAATTGGACTCTCCTGGGGATTTGTGATATCGGACAACGCCACCAATATTGTGCGTGCATTACATGTGGGCAAATTCCAGCACATCCCATGTTTTGCACATACAATTCATTTGGTGGTGCTGATTTTTTTTAAAAAACGACAGGGGCATGCAGGAGATGCTGTTGGTGGCCCAAAAAATTGTTGGCCACTTTTGGCATTCAGCCACCATGTGCTGAAGACTGAAGTGCAAGCGAATACTCATGAACATGCCCTGCCATCAGCTGAAGCAAGAGGAGGTCAAAAAGTTTAATTCAACGCTCTATATGCTTCAGAGGATGGAGGAGCAGCAAAAGGCCATTTAAGCCTATACATCTGCCTACAATATAGGCAAAGGAGGGGGAATGCACCTGACGCAAGCGCAGGGGAGAATGATTTCAATGTTGTGCAAGGTTCTCCAACCCCTTGAACTTGCCACACGTGAAGTCAGTTCAGACACTGCCAGCCTAAGTCAGTTCATTCCCCTCATCAGGCTTTTGCAGAAGCAGCTGGAGAGATTGAAGGAGGAGCTAAAACGGAGCAATTCCGCGAAGCATGTGGGCCTTGTGGATGGAGCTCTTCATTCGCTTAACCAGGATTCACGGGTGGTCAATCTGTTGAAATCAGAGCACTACATTTTGGCCACCGTGCTTGATCCCAGGTTTAAAGCCTACATTGTATGTCACTATCTGGCAGACACAGGTCTGCAGATGTTCAAAGACCTGATGGTGAGACACTTGTCAAGTCAAGCGGAACGTGACCCTCCAACAGCTCCTCCTTAATTTTCTACCGCCACTGGAGCTGCCAGGAAAAGGATAAAATTTCCAAAACCATCTACTGGCGGCGATGCAGGGCAGTCAGGAGCAAGTGCTGACATCTGGTCCGGACTGAAGGACCTGACAACGATTACTGACATGTCATCTACTGTCACTGCATATGATTCTGTCAGCATTGAAAGAATGGTGGAGGACTATATGAGTGACAGCATCACTGTAGGCATGTCAGACAGTCCGTACATATACTGGCAGGAAAAAGAGGCAATTTGGAGGCCCTTGCACAAACTGGCTTTATTTCACCTAAGTTTTCCCCCCTCCAGTGTGTACTCCAAAAGAGTGTTTAGTGCAGCCGCTCACCTTGTCAACAATCGGTGTAGGAGGTTACTTCCAGAAAATTTGGAGATGATGATGTTCATCAAAATGAATTATAAATTACTCCGTGGAGACATTTACCAACAATTGCTTCCAGAAAGTACACAGGGACCTGTGATGGTGGATTCCAGTGGGGACAAATTAATACTCAGTGAGGAGGAGGATGTACACAGTGAAAGGGGTGAGGAATCGGAGGATGAGGATGTGGTGGACATCTTGCCTTTGTAGAGCCAGTTTGTGCAAGGAGAGATTGATTGCTTCTTTTTTGGTGGGGGCCCAAACCAACCAGTCATTTCAGCCATAGTCGTGTGGCAGACCCTGTCACTAAAATGATGGGTTTGTTAAAGTGTGCATGTCCTGTTTATACAACATAAGGGTGGGTGGGATGGCCCAAGTACAATTCCATCTTGCACCTTTTTTTTATTTATCTTTGCATCATGTGCTGTTTGGTGACTATTTTTTTAAGTGCCATCCTGTCTGACACTGCAGTGTCACTCCTAGATGAGCCAGGTGTTTGTGCTGCCCACATGGGTCGCTTAGCTTAGTCATCCAGCAACCTCGGTGCAAATTTTAGGACTAAAAATAATATTGTGATGTGTGAGGTGTTCAGAATAGATTGGAAATTATGGTTATTGAGGTTAATAATACTATAGGATCAAAATTACCGCCAAATTCTATGATTTAAGCTGTTTTTGAGGGTTTTTGGAAAAAAACCCGAATCCAAAACGCATCCGATTCTGACAAAAATCTGAAACGGTGGTTTTGACAAAACGCGTCCGAATCCAAAACACGACCGCAGAACCAAATCCAAAACCATAACACAAAACACGAAAAATGCCCGCTGCACATCTCTAATTTTGACACAGTAGCCATAGAGATAAAGAACGACCAGAACAAGAACATCTCATTTAAGTTTGGTAAAATGATCGTGAAACTACACTTTAGATGTCGCAAAACGATATTTATTAACTAAACACAATGGTCGCTGTTAAAAAAATATGGCGATCCGGATCTCTACGCACAATATTATAAAACGCAAGCCGGTAATGGATTACCAGGTTTTCACAGCAGCGCGTGCATGTACGGATGTGGTTTAGGTGCCATTTGTCTAAGTCTTTTCAGAAAAGCTGTTCCTCTTTTCCAGAGAGGTTTAGAGTTAGCCAAACCGCACATGAAGACCGCGGCACATAATATTGCAAAGTACATTATCAGACAAGCCACAACGGCCGTGATGAATAAAATACACGAGGCAAACCAAGCAAAACAAGATGGTTCAGGACTAATATATACAAGAAAAGGCGTGTCTAAAAGAAAACGGAGGCGTATGATAGTTCTTCAGCCTTGGGACATACCTTTTTTAAATAAAAACCAGAGACGATGCAACTCAAAGAAGAAGAGAAAGCCAAAGCGCTCCATTGGTGATATTTTTTAAACAACATGTCTTTCATAAACTCCAAGTCCGTTGAATGTGCAAAAACAGTGGTGGATCTTTTTGATGTACCCCCAACACAAACTAGTATAGAGAAAAGTATATACATCGAAGTTCAACCTTTAGCGGCATTATTCGACACAGCGCCGCTTGAATTTTATATAGCAGCCAGCAGCGAACACTACTAAGATCTGAACAACACTCTGTTGTACGTGACGTGTAAGATCGTACGAACCGATAACACACAGATGATCCAAGGGGCTCAGGTTGCCCTTATTAATTACCCCATAGTCACTTTATTCAGCCAAGTGGATGTAAGTTTGGGCGACAGGCTCATATCACAATCCAACATTCTTTACGCTTACTGTGCGTACCTTGAGACTATATTGAATTATAGCTCGGACGCTTTGTCAACAAAGCACACCACAGGATTATTTTACAAAGATATGGCTGGAGAACATAACAACAGGATGCTGGACGGCCTGAATACTGGGTTCAAAAAACGCGCAGAAGCAAAAGCGCAGAGTCGCAGGGTTGAATTGCTAGTACCGCTTCACTGTGACGTTTTCCACCAACATAAAATTATTTTGAACGCTGTTGACCTGAAGATTAAACTCACCAGGTACAAAGACTCATTCTGCTTAATGTCGGCTGAAGCGGGTACCTTTAAAATACAGATCACAGCAGCGTCCCTGTTTGTGAAAAGAGTACAGGTCTCAACGGCCGTGCGGATTGGGCATGCGCAGTCCCTGCTAAATGGCAACGCGAAATACACAATTGACCGCGTTGAGATGAAAATCTACAGCGTACACGCAGGCAGTAGAGTATTTAATCTAGAACATCTATTTTTAGGTCAAGTTCCGAAAATGGTCATAGCTGGCTTTGTGGACAACATTGCATTTTCAGGAGTCTTTAATCGGAATACCCTTTGTTTTGAACATAAAAATGTGAGCTTTGCATCCCTTTATCTGGATGGAACACCGTACCCTGCAAAACCATTTCAAGCAGACTTTGAACTAGAGATGAGCGGGTTCGGTTTCTCTGAATCCGAACCCGCCCGAACTTCATGTTTTTTTACACGGGTCCGAGCGACTCGGATCTTCCCGCCTTGCTCGGTTAACCCGAGCGCGCCCGAATGTCATCATCACGCTGTCGGATTCTCGCGAGGCTCGGATTCTATCGCGAGACTCGGATTCTATATAAGGAGCCGCGCGTCGCGGCCATTTTCACACGTGCATTGAGATTGATAGGGAGAGGACGTGGCTGGCGTCCTCTCCGTTTAGAAATTAAAATAGATAGGAGAGTGAGAGTGAGACACTTCATTTACTTACTGGAGCTTAGGAGGAGTTATACTAGTGACTGATGACCACTGACCAGTGACCTGACCACCAGTGCAGTTTTATAATTTATTATTATTTAATAATCCGTTCTGTTCTTGTTCTCTGCCTGAAAAAAACGATACACAGTGACTCAGTCACACTCACATACCATATCTGTGCTCAGCCCAGTGTGCTGCATCATCTATGTATAATATCTGACTGTGCTCACACAGCTTAATTGTGGGGGAGACTGGGGAGCAGTTATAGGTTATAGCAGGAGCCAGGAGTACATATTAAACAGTGCACACTTTTGCTGCCAGAGTGCCACTGCCAGTGTGACTGACCACTGACCACTGTGACCAGTGACCTGACCACACTGACCACCAGTATAGTATATTGTGATTGAATGTCTGCCTGAAAAAGTACACTCGTCGTGTGACTTGTGTGGTGTTTTTTTATTCTATAAAAATTAAAAAACTCATTCTGCTGACAGACAGTATCCAGCAGGTCCGTCATTATATAATATATACCTGTCCGGCTGCAGTAGTGACATATATATATTTTTTATATCATTATTTATCATCCAGTCTATACTAGCAGCAGACACAGTACGGTAGTTCACGGCTGTAGCTACCTCTGTGTCGGCACTCGACAGTCCATCCATAATTGTATACCACCTACCCGTGGTTTTTTTTTTCTTTCTTCTTTATACATACTACATCTCATTATCATCCAGTCTATATTAGCAGCAGACACAGTACAGTACGGTAGTCCACGGCTGTAGCTATCTCTGTGTTGGCACTCGGCAGTCCATCCATAATTGTATACCACCTACCCGTGGTTTTTTTTTTCTTTCTTCTTTATACATACTACATCTCATTATCATCCAGTCTATATTAGCAGCAGACACAGTACAGTACGGTAGTCCACGGCTGTAGCTACCTCTGTGTCGGCACTCGGCAGTCCATCCATAATTGTATACCACCTACCCGTGGTTTTTTTTTTCTTTCTTCTTTATACATACTACATCTCATTATCATCCAGTCTATATTAGCAGCAGACACAGTACAGTACGGTAGTCCACGGCTGTAGCTACCTCTGTGTCGGCACTCGGCAGTCCATCCATAATTGTATACCACCTACCCGTGGTTTTTTTTTCTTTCTTCTTTATACATACTACATCTCATTATCATCCAGTCTATATTAGCAGCAGACACAGTACAGTACGGTAGTCCACGGCTGTAGCTACCTCTGTGTCGGCACTCGGCAGTCCATCCATAATTGTATACCACCTACCGTGGTTTTTTTTTTCTTTCTTCTTTATACATACTACATCTCATTATCAACCAGTCTATATTAGCAGCAGACACAGTACAGTACGGTAGTCCACGGCTGTAGCTACCTCTGTGTCGGCACTCGGCAGTCCATCCATAATTGTATACCACCTACCCGTGTTTTTTTTTTCTTTCTTCTTTATACATACTACATCTCATTATCATCCAGTCTATATTAGCAGCAGACACAGTACAGTATGGTAGTCCACGGCTGTAGCTACCTCTGTGTCGGCACTCGGCAGTCCATCCATAATTGTATACCACCTACCCGGGGTTTTTTTTTTCTTTCTTCTTTATACATACTACATCTCATTATCATCCAGTCTATATTAGCAGCAGACACAGTACAGTACGGTAGTCCACGGCTGTAGCTACCTCTGTGTCGGCACTCGGCAGTCCATCCATAATTGTATACCACCTACCCGTGGTTTTTTCTTTCTTTCTTCTTTATACATACTACATCTCATTATCATCCAGTCTATATTAGCAGCAGACACAGTACAGTACGGTAGTCCACGGCTGTAGCTACCTCTGTGTCGGCACTCGGCAGTCCATCCATAATTGTATACCACCTACCCGTGGTTTTTTTTTTCTTTCTTCTTTATACATACTACATCTCATTATCATCCAGTCTATATTAGCAGCAGACACAGTACAGTACGGTAGTCCATGGCTGTAGCTATCTCTGTGTCGGCACTCGGCAGTCCATCCATAATTGTATACTAGTATCCATCCATCTCCATTGTTTACCTGAGGTGCCTTTTAGTTGTGCCTATTAAAATATGGAGAACAAAAATGTTGAGGTTCCAAAATTAGGGAAAGATCAAGATCCACTTCCACCTCGTGCTGAAGCTGCTGCCACTAGTCATGGCCGAGACGATGAAATGCCAGCAACGTCGTCTGCCAAGGCCGATGCCCAATGTCATAGTACAGTGCATGTCAAATCCAAAACACCAAATATCAGTAAAAAAAGGACTCCAAAACCTAAAATAAAATTGTCGGAGGAGAAGCGTAAACTTGCCAATATGCCATTTACCACACTGAGTGGCAAGGAACGGCTGAGGCCCTGGCCTATGTTCATGGCTAGTGGTTCAGCTTCACATGAGGATGGAAGCACTCAGCCTCTCGCTAGAAAACTGAAAAGACTCAAGCTGGCAAAAGCACCGCAAAGAACTGTGCGTTCTTGTAAATCCCAAATCCACAAGGAGAGTCCAATTGTGTCGGTTGCGATGCCTGACCTTCCCAACACTGGACGTGAAGAGCATGCGCCTTCCACCATTTGCACGCCCCCTGCAAGTGCTGGAAGGAGCACCCGCAGTCCAGTTCCTGATAGTCAGATTGAAGATGTCAGTGTTGAAGTACACCAGGATGAGGAGGATATGGGTGTTGCTGGCGCTGGGGAGGAAATTGACCAGGAGGATTCTGATGGTGAGGTGGTTTGTTTAAGTCAGGCACCCGGGGAGACACCTGTTGTCCGTGGGAGGAATATGGCCGTTGACATGCCTGGTGAAAATACCAAAAAAATCAGCTCTTCAGTGTGGAGGTATTTCAACAGAAAAGCGGACAACAGGTGTCATGCCGTGTGTTGCCTTTGTCAAGCTGTAATAAGTAGGGGTAAGGACGTTAACCACCTCGGAACATCCTCCCTTATACGTCACCTGCAGCGCATTCATAATAAGTCAGTGACAAGTTCAAAAACTTTGGGCGACAGCGGAAGCAGTCCACTGACCAGTAAATCCCTTCCTCTTGTAACCAAGCTCACGCAAACCACCCCACCAACTCCCTCAGTGTCAATTTCCTCCTTCCCCAGGAATGCCAATAGTCCTGCAGGCCATGTCACTGGCAATTCTGACGAGTCCTCTCCTGCCTGGGATTCCTCCGATGCATCCTTGCGTGTAACGCCTACTGCTGCTGGCGCTGCTGTTGTTGCTGCTGGGAGTCGATGGTCATCCCAGAGGGGAAGTCGTAAGCCCACTTGTACTACTTCCAGTAAGCAATTGACTGTTCAACAGTCCTTTGCGAGGAAGATGAAATATCACAGCAGTCATCCTGCTGCAAAGCGGATAACTGAGGCCTTGACAACTATGTTGGTGTTAGACGTGCGTCCGGTATCCGCCGTTAGTTCACAGGGAACTAGACAATTTATTGAGGCAGTGTGCCCCCGTTACCAAATACCATCTAGGTTCCACTTCTCTAGGCAGGCGATACCGAGAATGTACACGGACGTCAGAAAAAGACTCACCTGTGTCCTAAAAAATGCAGTTGTACCCAATGTCCACTTAACCACGGACATGTGGACAAGTGGAGCAGGGCAGGGTCAGGACTATATGACTGTGACAGCCCACTGGGTAGATGTATGGACTCCCGCCGCAAGAACAGCAGCGGCGGCACCAGTAGCAGCATCTCGCAAACGCCAACTCTTTCCTAGGCAGGCTACGCTTTGTATCACCGGTTTCCAGAATACGCACACAGCTGAAAACCTCTTACGGCAACTGAGGAAGATCATCGCGGAATGGCTTACCCCAATTGGACTCTCCTGTGGATTTGTGGCATCGGACAACGCCAGCAATATTGTGTGTGCATTAAATATGAGCAAATTCCAGCACGTCCCATGTTTTGCACATACCTTGAATTTGGTGGTGCAGAATTTTTTAAAAAACGACAGGGGCGTGCAAGAGATGCTGTCGGTGGCCAGAAGAATTGCGGGACACTTTCGGCATACAGGCACCACGTACAGAAGACTGGAGCACCACCAAAAACTACTGAACCTGCCCTGCCATCATCTGAAGCAAGAAGTGGTAACGAGGTGGAATTCAACCCTCTATATGCTTCAGAGGTTGGAGGAGCAGCAAAATGCCATTCAAGCCTATACAATTGAGCACGATATAGGAGGTGGAATGCACCTGTCTCAAGCGCAGTGGAGAATGATTTCAACGTTGTGCAAGGTTCTGATGCCCTTTGAACTTGCCACACGTGTGGATGGAGCCCTTAATTCGCTTAACAAGGATTCACGGGTGGTCAATCTGTTGAAATCAGAGCACTACATTTTGGCCACCGTGCTCGATCCTAGATTTAAAGCCTACCTTGGATCTCTCTTTCCGGCAGACACTGCAGTGACACTCCTAGATGGGCCCGGTGTTTGTGTCGGCCACTAGGGTCGCTTATCTTACTCACACAGCTACCTCATTGCGCCTTTTTTTTTCTTTGCGTCATGTGCTGTTTGGGGAGGGTTTTTTGGAAGGGACATCCTGCGTGACACTGCAGTGACACTCCTAGATGGGCCCGGTGTTTGTGTCGGCCACTAGGGTCGCTTATCTTACTCACACAGCTACCTCATTGCGCCTCTTTTTTTCTTTGCGTCATGTGCTGTTTGGGGAGGGTTTTTTGGAAGGGACATCCTGCGTGACACTGCAGTGCCACTCCTAGATGGGCCCGGTGTTTGTGTCGGCCACTAGGGTCGCTTATCTTACTCACACAGCTACCTCATTGCGCCTCTTTTTTTCTTTGCGTCATGTGCTGTTTGGGGAGGGTTTTTTGGAAGGGACATCCTGCGTGACACTGCAGTGACACTCCTAGATGGGCCCGGTGTTTGTGTCGGCCACTAGGGTCGCTTATCTTACTCACACAGCTACCTCATTGCGCCTCTTTTTTTCTTTGCGTCATGTGCTGTTTGGGGAGGGTTTTTTGGAAGGGACATCCTGCGTGACACTGCAGTGACACTCCTAGATGGGCCCGGTGTTTGTGTCGGCCACTAGGGTCGCTTATCTTACTCACACAGCTACCTCATTGCGCCTCTTTTTTTCTTTGCGTCATGTGCTGTTTGGGGAGGGTTTTTTGGAAGGGACATCCTGCGTGACACTGCAGTGCCACTCCTAGATGGGCCAGGTGTTTGTGTCGGCCACTAGGGTCGCTTAGCTTAGTCATCCAGCGACCTCGGTGCAAATTTTAGGACTAAAAATAATATTGTGAGGTGTGAGGTATTCAGAATAGACTGAAAATGAGTGGAAATGATGGTTTTTGAGGTTAATAATACTTTGGGATCAAAATGACCCCCAAATTCTATGATTTAAGCTGTTTTTTAGGTTTTTTGGAAAAAAACACCCGAATCCAAAACACACCCGAATCCGACAAAAATAATTCGGTTAGGTTTTGCCAAAACGCGGTCGAACCCAAAACACGGCCGCGGAACCGAACCCAAAACCAAAACACAAAACCCGAAAAATTTCCGGCGCTCAACTCTACTTTGAACACGGTAATGCCGTAAGAGAGTATATGTCGCACATACAGATCACAAATAAGCAGAAATCTGACAGCGGCGTACTGATTGACTGCGAAGAGTACCTCAACGGCTACACGCTATTCGCTTTTGATCTGTCGCCGAAGTAGGAATGTGGAGAACACCTATCCCTGATAAGAACAGGCAATTTACATGCCGAATTCCGCTTTGCAGAAGCGTTGGACCGGATAATCAATGTGATAATATACGCTCTATTTGATAACATCATCGAGATTAATCAAAGGCGCGATGTGCTTTACGATTATCTATAAATTAAGTAAACTTACACTACGCTGCTGAAAAAATGAACACATTACAGATAAACTGTATTTTTTATGCTGCGCAAAGCACACGGCATATTTTTAAAGGAAAGTATCCGTGTGATCTGTTGCCTACCGATAAACTGATGCATTACCCCTGCGTATTTGTATTCAACACGCATAGTAGCGGGCAGCCCGGCAAACACTGGTTGACCGTTTATTTTAATGAACACGGCATTTGTTATTTCTTTGATTCCTACGGTCTCTCGCCAGACAGTAACATTTTCCCAAAGAATATCATAAAGTTTTTACATTTTTATTCAAAAAGTATTTGTCACGAAAACCGTCGGTTACAAGATTTTTCAAGCGCTGTATGCGGTCAATACTGTATTTACTTTATATTTATGATGTGTAAAAACTACAAATATGAGGAGATTCTGACCCGATTTAGTATTGATACAAAGTGTAATGATAAGTTAGTTGTAATGTTTGTAAGTCGAACTGAAAAGGTGGTTGCTTAGTTGGGCGCACAGGGATTTTTTTAATTCTATTATTTTAGTCTTAAAACTTAACTTTTATTACTTTTTAATTGGACGAGGCCCCAAATTTGTGGGGAACATACAGCAAAATATAGAGGTTAAAATATTGGCCCTCATTCCGAGTTGTTCGCTCGGTATTTTTCATCGCATCGCAGTGAAAATCCGCTTAGTACGCATGCGCAATGTTCGCACTGCGACTGCGCCAAGTAACTTTACTATGAAGAAAGTATTTTTACTCACGGCTTTTTCTTCGCTCCGGCGATCGTAATGTGATTGACAGGAAATGGGTGTTACTGGGCGGAAACACGGCGTTTCAGGGGCGTGTGGCTGAAAACGCTACCGTTTCCGGAAAAAACGCAGGAGTGGCCGGAGAAACGGTGGGAGTGCCTGGGCGAACGCTGGGTGTGTTTGTGACGTCAACCAGGAATGACAAGCACTGAACTGATCGCACAGGCAGAGTAAGTCTGGAGCTACTCTGAAACTGCTAAGTAGTTAGTAATCGCAATATTGCGAATACATCGGTCGCAATTTTAAGAAGCTAAGATTCACTCCCAGTAGGCGGCGGCTTAGCGTGTGTAACTCTGCTAAATTCGCCTTGCGACCGATCAACTCGGAATGAGGGCCATTATACATACATACATACATACACATAAGTGAAAAAAGAATGAAAGGGTGAATGCAAATAGAATTAAAAAGCAATTGCCTCCACAATAACTCCTGCAACAGTGTACAATTATAATTATTGTGCTTTTGCCACTGAGAGTACTATAACGTGTTGATTCGCCTAATCCCCTACCTTTCAGCCTCGTGAAAGCTGTCATACAGCGAAACGTGCACATCGGCGTTTCAGCTGCCTGCCACGCTCTGATGTGTTTAAATGCAATGCTGTACAAACAATTATAAATGAAAGTTCTTTAGACCTGTACTATTATCTTTAAAGATGGAAAATGTATATAGCAAGGAACAAGATTCATTAGCGGTCTTTTGCAGCAAGCCCTGAGAGTAGCGTTTCATTTAGGTGGAATCCCACCAATAGCTTACAACAACTGACATACTGTGTAGTATTATCCTCAGCAAGTTTACTCTGTGGCCAATTGAGGCTCAGGATTACTTTAAATTTGGTGTATGCATATGGGACTGCAATAACAATATATGTACCTACTGTTATGTATACACTTTAAATCGTGCTATAACGCACCACATTCTCAATCTCGGCTAATTAACCATAGGCTGTATTGATCAACTTAACCGTGAGGTGTTCATTGTCCCTATCATAACACTAGCCCTGAGAGTAGCATTTCCTTCAGGCGGAATTCCATCAATGGTTGACAGCAACATATATATATATATATATTAGTGATGTGCACCGGAAATTTTTCGGGTTTTGTGTTTCGGTTTTGGATTCGGTTCTGCGGCCGTGTTTTGGATTCGGACGCGTTTTGGCAAAACCTCTCTGAAAATATTTTGTCGGATTCGGGTGTGTTTTGGATTCGGGTGTTTATTACAAAAAACCCTCAAAAACATCTTAAATCATAGAATTTGGGGGTCATTTTGATCCCATAGTATTATTAACCTCAATAACCATAATTTACACTCATTTTCAGTCTATTCTGAACACCTCACACCTCACAATATTATATTTAGTCCTAAAATTTGCACCGAGGTCGCTGGATGGCTAAGCTAAGCGACCCAAGTGGCCGACACAAACACCTGGCCCATCTAGGAGTGGCACTGCAGTGTCAGACAGGATGGCAGATTTAAAAAATAGTCCCCAAACAGCACATGATGCAAAGAAAAAAAGAGGTGCACCAAGGTCGCTGGATGGCTAAACTAAGCGACCCAAGTGGCCGACACAAACACCTGGCCCATCTAGGAGTGGCACTGCAGTGTCAGACAGGATGGCACTTCAAAAAAATAGTCCCCAAACAGCACATGATGCAAAGAAAAAAAGAGGTGCAGCAAGGTCGCTGGATGGCTAAGCTAAGCGACACAAGTGGCCGACCCAAACTCCTGGCCCATCTAGGAGTGGCACTGCAGTGTCAAGCAGGATGGCACTTCAAAAAAATTGTCCCCAAACAGCACATGATGCAAAGAAAAAAAGAGGCGCACCAAGGTCGCTGTGTGACTAAGCTAAGCGACACAAGTGGCCAACACAAACACCTGGCCCATCTAGGAGTGGCACTGCAGTGTCAGGCAGGATGGCACTTCAAAAAAATTGTCCCCAAACAGCACATGATGCACAGAAAAATGAAAGAAAAAAAAGGTGCAAGATGGTATTGTCCTTGGGCTCTCCCACCCACCCTTATGTTGTATAAACAGGACATGCACACTTTAACGAACCCATAATTTCAGCGACAGGGTCTGCCACACGACTGTGACTGAAATGACTGGTTGGTTTGGGCCCCACCAAAAAAGAAGCAATCAATCTCTCCTTGCACAAACTGGCTCTACAGAGGCAAGATGTCCACCTCATCATCATCCTCCGATTCCTCACCCCTTTCACTGTGTACATCCCCCTCCTCACAGATTATTAATTCGTCCCCACTGGAATCCACCATCTCAGGTCCCTGTGTACTTTCTGGAGGCAATTGCTGGTGAATGTCTCCACGGAGAAATTGATTATAATTCATTTTGATGAACATCATCTTCTCCACATTTTCTGGAAGTAACCTCGTACGCCGATTGCTGACAAGGTGAGCGGCTGCACTAAACACTCTTTCGGAGTACACACTGGAGGGTGGGCAACTTAGGTAAAATAAAGCCAGTTTCTGCAAGGGCCTCCAAATTGCCTCTTTTTCCTGCCAGTATACGTCTGACGTGCCTACTTGGATGCGGTCACTCATATAATCCTCCACCATTCTTTCAATGGTGAGAGAATCATATGCAGTGACAGTAGATGACATGTCAGTAATCGTTGGCAGGTCCTTCAGTCCGGACCAGATGTCAGCACTCGCTCCAGACTGCCCTGCATCACCGCCAGCGGGTGGGCTCAGAATTCTTAGCCTTTTCCTCGCACCCCCAGTTGCGGGAGAATGTGTAGGAGGAGTTGTTGACGGATCACGTTCCGCTTGACTTGACAATTTTCTCACCAGCAGGTATTTGAACCTCTGCAGACTTGTGTCTGCCGGCAAGAGAGATACAACGTAGGTTTTAAATCTAGGATCGAGCACGGTGGCCAAAATGTAGTGCTCTGATTTCAACAGATTGACCACCCGTGAATCCTGGTTAAGCTAATTAAGGGCTCAATCCACAAGTCCCACATGCCTAGCGGAATCGCTCTGTTTTAGCTCCTCCTTCAATCTCTCCAGCTGCTTCTGCAAAAGCCTGATGAGGGGAATGATCTGACTCAGGCTGGCAGTGTCTGAACTGACTTCACGTGTGGCAAGTTCAAAGGGTTGCAGAACCTTGCACAACGTTGAAATCATTCTCCACTGCGCTTGAGTCAGGTGCATTCCCCCTCCTTTGCCTATATCATGGGCAGATGTATAGGCTTGAATGGCCTTTTGCTACTCCTCCATCCTCTGAAGCATATAGAGGGTTAAATTCCACCTCGTTACCACCTCTTGCTTCAGATGATGGCAGGGTAGGTTCAGGACTGTTTGCTGGTGCTCCAGTCTTCGGCACGCGGTGGCTGAATGCCAAAATTGGCCCGCAATTCTTCGGGCTAACGACAGCATCTCTTGCACGCCCCTGTCATTTTTTAAATAATTCTGCACCACCAAATTCAATGTATGTGCAAAACATGGGACGTGCTGGAATTTGCCCAGATGTAATGCACGCACAATATTGCTGGCGTTGTCTGATGTCACAAATCCCCAGGAGAGTCCAATTGGGGTAAGCCATTCTGCGATGATGTAACTCAGTTTCCGTAAGAGGTTGTCAGCTGTGTGCCTCTTATGGAAAGCGGTGATACAAAGCGTAGCCTGCCTAGGAACGAGTTGGCGTTTGCGAGATGCTGCTACTGGTGCCGCCGCTGCTGTTCTTGCTGCGGGAGGCAAAACATTTACCCAGTGGGCTGTCACAGTCATATAGTCCTGAGTCTGCCCTGCTCCACTTGTCCACATGTCCGTGGTTAAGTGGACATTGGGTACAACTGCATTTTTTAGGACACTGGTGACTCTTTCTGAGGTCTGTGTACATTTTCGGTATCGCCTGCCTAGAGAAATGGAACCTAGATGGTATTTGGTACCGGGGACACAGTACCTCAATCAAGACTCTGGTTGCCTCTGAATTAACGGTGAATACCGGTACCACGTTTCTCACCACCCAGGCTGCCAAGGCCTGAGTTATCCGCTCTCCAGCAGGATGACTGCTGTGATATTTCATCTTCCTCGCAAAGGACTGTTGGAAGTCAATTGCTTACTAGAAGTAGTACAAGTGATCTTCCGACTTCCCCTCTGGGATGACGATCGACTCCCAGCAGCAACAACAGCAGCACCAGCAGCAGTAGGCGTTACACTCAAGGATGCATCGGAGGAATCCCAGGCAGGAGAGGACTCGTCAGACTTGCCAGTGACATGGCCTGCAGGACTATTGGCTTTCCTGTGTTAAGTGGAAATTGACACTGAGGGAGTTGGTGGTGTGGTTTGCAGGAGCTTGGTTACAAGAGGAAGGGATTTAGTGGTCAGTGGACTGCTTCCGCTGTCATCCAAAGTTTTTGAACTTGTCACTGACTTATGATAAATGCGCTGCTGGTGACGTATAAGGGAGGATGTTCCGTGGTGTTTAACGTCCTTACCCCTACTTATTACAGCTTGACAAAGGCAACACACGGCTTGACACCTGTTGTCCGCATTTGTGTTGAAATAATTCCACACCGAAGAGCTGATTTTTTTTGTATTTTGACCAGGCATGTCAATGGCCATATTTGTCCCACGGACAGCAGGTGTCTCCCCGGGTGCCAGACTTAAACAAACCACCTCACCATCAGAATCCTCCTTGTCAATTTCCTCCCCAGCGCCAGCAACACCCATATCCTCATCCTGGTGTACTTCAACAGTGACATCTTCAATTTGACTATCAGGAACTGGACTGCGGGTGCTCCTTCCAACACTTGCAGGGGGCGTGTAAATGATGGAAGGCGCAAGCTCTTCCCGTCCAGTATTGGGTAGGTCAGGCATCGCAACTGACACAATTGGACTCTCCTTGGGGATTTGTGATTTAGAAGAACGCACAGTTCTTTGCTGTGCTTTTGCCAGCTTAAGTCTTTTCATTTTTCTAGCGAGAGGATGAGTGCTTCCATCCTCATGTGAATCTGAACCACTAGCCATGAACATAGGCCAGGGCCTCAGCCGTTCCTTGCCACTCCGTGTCGTAAATGGCATATTGGTAAGTTTACGCTTCTCATCAGACGCTTTCAATTTTGATTTTTGGGTAATTTTACTGAACTTTTGTTTTTTGGATTTTACATGCTCTCTACTATGACATTGGGCATCGGCCTTGGCAGACGACGTTGATGGCATTTCATCGTTTCGGCCATGACTAGTGGCAGCAGCTTCAGCACGAGGTGGAAGTGGATCTTGATCTTTCCCTATTTTAACCTCCACATTTTTGTTCTCCATTTTTTAATGTGTGGAATTATACGCCAGTATCAATAGCAATGGCCTACTACTATATATACGGCGCACAACTGAAATGCACCACAGGTATGGATGGATAGTATACTTGACGAATGACGATACAGAGGTAGGTAGAGCAGTGGCCTACTGTACCGTAATGCTATATATTATATACTGGTGGTCAGCAAACTGTGCAAAACTTAAATGCACCACAGGTATGGATGGATAGTATACGCAACGACACAGAGGTAGGTACAGCAGTGGCCTACTGTACCGTAATGCTATATATTATATACTGGTGGTCAGCAAACTGTGCAAAACTTAAATGCACCACAGGTATGGATGGATAGTATACGCAACGACACAGAGGTAGGTACAGCAGTGGCCTACTGTGCCGTAATGCTATATATTATATACTGGTTGTCAGCAAACTGTGCAAAACTTAAATGCACCACAGGTATGGATGAATAGTATACTTGACGACACAGAGGTAGGTACAGCAGTGGCCTACTGTACCGTAATGCTATATATTATATACTGGTGGTCAGCAAACTGTGCAAAACTTAAATGCACCACAGGTATGGATGGATAGTATACTCGACGACACAGAGGTAGGTACAGCAGTGGCCTACTGTACCGTAATGCTATATATTATATACTGGTGGTCAGCAAACTGTGCAAAACTTAAATGCACCACAGGTATGGATGGATAGTATGCTTGACGACACAGAGGTAGGTACAGCAGTGGCCTTCTGTACCGTAATGCTATATATTATATACTGGTGGTCAGCAAACTGTGCAAAACTTAAATGCACCACAGGTATGGATGGATAGTATACTCGACGACACAGAGGTAGGTATAGCAGTGGCCTACTGTACCGTAATGCTATATATTATATACTGGTGGTCAGCAAACTGTGCAAAACTTAAATGCACCACAGGTATGGATGGATAGTATACTTGATGACACAGAGGTAGGTACAGCAGTGGCCTACTGTACCGTAATGCTATATATTATATACTGGTGGTCAGCAAACTGTGTAAAACTTAAATGCACCACAGGTATGGATGGATAGTATACTTGATGACACAGAGGTAGCTACAGCAGTGGCCTACTGTACCGTAATGCTATATATTATATACTGGTGGTCAGCAAACTGTGCAAAACTTAAATGCACCACAGGTATGGATGGATAGTATACTTGACGACACAGAGGTAGGTACAGCAGTGGCCTTCTGTACTGTAATGCTATATATTATATACTGGTGGTCATCAAAATTATGCACTGTACTCCTACTATATACTAAAATGCAGCACAGATATGGAGTGTTTTTCAGGCAGACAACGTATACTGGTGGTCACTGGTCAGCAAAACTCTGCACTGTACTCCTCCTATATAATCTACTGGTGGTCCCCAGTCCCCACAATAAAGCAGTGTGAGCACAGATATATGCAGCACACTGAGCACAGATTTGGAGTGTTTTTCAGGCAGACAACGTATACTGGTGGTCACTGTCAGCAAAACTCTGCACTGTACTCCTCCTATATAATACAGCTGCTCCCCAGTCCCCACAATTAAGCAGTGTGAGCACAGATATATTCAGCACACTGAGCACAGATATGGCGTGTTTTTCAGGCAGACAACGTATACTGGTGGTCACTGTCAGCAAAACTCTGCACTGTACTCCTCCTATATAATACAGCTGCTCCCCAGTCCCCACAATAAAGCAGTGTGAGCACAGATATATGCAGCACACTGAGCACAGATAAAGACTAGGAGCGTTTTTTTTCAGGCAGAGAACGGATAAAACTGGTGGTCACTGATCAGCAAAATTCTGCACTGTACTCCTTCTATATTATTAATATACAGCTGCTCCCCAGTCCCCACAATTAAGCAATAAGCAAGCACAAATATTTGCATCAACAATACACGGAGAGGACGCCAGCCACGTTCTCTCCCTAACATTTCCAATGCACGAGTGAAAATGGCGGCGACGCGCGGCTGCTTATATAGAATCCGAATCTCGCGAGAATCCGACAGCGGGATGATGACGTTCGGGCGCGCTCGGTTAACCGAGCCATACGGGAGAATCCGAGTATGCCTCGGACCCGTGTAAAATGGGTGAAGTTCGGGGGGGTTCGATTTCCGAGGAACCGAACCCACTCATCACTAATATATATGTGTGTGTGTAGCATTTCCCTCAGCAAGTTCATTTTGTGGCCATTTCGGGCTCAAGATCACATTAAATGTGGTGTACATATATGGGACTCCAATAACACATGTAGCCACTATTATGAACATATTTTAACAGTGCTATATGTACTGCATTTTCGATCATGTCAAATCGGCCACTGGCTGCATTGATTATTATAATCGTGACATGTTAAATACTTAGAACACTGTCATAACACTAATTGCAGCTAAGTGATCAGAGGCAACCACATACATTACCCTGTGTCCAAGTGGATTCACTCATATGCGCGTCACGCTTGAACATATCAATATAAAAGATTGTGTTAAGTGTATGTGGAACGGTCTATAATAACCGTTACAGCCACTATAGGCCTAAGATCAATTTCAATTCTGTCCCAATACACCATCTTAACCTCGTAATTAGCCGACTAACAGTTACTGCCTATTAATTCCTCTCGGATATCTATTTTCCTATTGTATAGAGGATACATAATTTGTATAATATATACTATTGACCTCCAAGGAACTACTGTAGGAATAATAGTGTTGCATTTGATTCCAGGGCAGAAGCTTTTGAATCTTCCTGAGGACATTACTGCAACAAATGTTGCTTTAAACCATAGTAACAGTAAACTAATAAACTGCTACACCTCTCTAAGGGTGACATACGAGAATGAGAATAGCTACATTTTTATTCAAAGTTCAACAGTGACTGATACAACCTCAGTATAGGGGATTAGGAGAATCAACACTTTATAGTACTCTCAGTGGCAAAAGCACAATAATTATTATTGTACACTGTTGCAGGAGTTATTGTGGAGGCATTGCTTTTTAATTCTGTTTGCATTCACCCTTTCATTCTTTTTTCACTTATGTGTATGTATGTATGTATGTATGTATGTATGTATGTATGTATGTATAATATTTTAACCTCTATATTTTGCTGTATGTTCCCCACAAATTTGGGGCCTTGTCCAATTAAAAAATAATAAAAGTTGTTTTAAGACTAAAATAATAGAATTAAAAAATTCCCTGTGCGCCCAACTAAGCAACCACCTTTTCAGTTCTTCTTGTTCTTGTTCTCTATTCCAGTTGCATTAGGGCTGCACCCCCATAGTAAAGACCTTTTACAGATTTATTGATATCGGGGTCCTTCAAGTAATTTTGTTTGTAACAAAGCTGTCTATAATTTGGAAGTGTGCAGATATAACTCTTTTGCTCCGTTTGAAAATGTTTGTAAGTCGCCTGCCGAAAAGTCATTGTTTGAGTCGCTATGCGGATAAATGTACACAGAAATTTGTAACTTTTAATCATCCCTGTTTGAAACATTTTAAGTACAATGTTTCATAACTATAATAAACAATGGTTTTAAACTTTATGTTGTTGTGCGAGTGTAATCTTCTTCCAAAAACACTGATTAGAAACAAAGAACAAAACACACCATTATAAATCATAAGGATATTTTATTGAAAACATAAAAAGCATATTTACAGATACAGTAACGTTGCAATATTATAACAATTCTAATCAGTACAATGTTTGAATCATTTTATATACAATGTTTCTTAACTATAATAAACAAACTTTTTAAAACTTTATTACAATGCCAACGCTTAAAAACAAGCTATAATAGAAATAGATCATAGACTCAACCACGGTGAATCCTGTAACAATCCTACAGTTCGTTTCCTTAGCATTAAGTAACCATGAGTCGTTGTTAAACCGGGGCTACTTAAAACATTTAAGCGCCTTTTTTATATGCTTCTAGCGCTGGAGTTAATAAAAACTCATCATCAACGGAGTATGTTTCTGCTTTCAAACGGTCTAGGTACATTCTATTTGATGCATTGCCGACTAGCGTGCATAATTTCACTTCACCCATTCGGCATTTTACGGCTCGACACTCTCTTAGGCTTTGCGTGATGTGTCTTATTAAATCTAACATGTTGGATCCCTGTACAGCATTACCTTTATCCAGAAACTCGCCTTTAGATTTCCAGTTTGTGATGTGTTTAGACCCGGCCATTTTACTCAAAAGAATTTTAAAGTTCTTTCTATACCGGACATTAACGTCGGCCACAACATCGTGACAAACAGAGTCAGAACCGTCTGACTGATCAGAGCTGTTTGTTTGAGGATCAGTTGACATTTTGGGTGTTAACAGAGTTAAAGATGACATTTTTCTATCAAATTGCTTGCACAACACCAGATATTTCTGCAAAGCAGCTGTGTAATGTTTAGCTTTATCATATTCTGATAAATCATTATTCTGTAGTATGTTTATGATTTCCACATCCAGACCTTGCGTGACTGTTTTACGTATATCATCATTAACCGGTTTGTTGCATAAACGTTCTAACTGCTGCTGAGGCACTAGATACATTTTCTCAGCATATTCCATCAACGATTAGTCAGGAGACCCGTTATTATTGGTATGGCAAAACCAAGCAACGAGCCAATAAATCCACTGGACTGTTTCATCAACCGCTTCTTTTTACCAATGTCGCATTTCTTATTACAAAGCGATTTTATAAAGGCCCGCTTCTTTTTAAGGTACTTTAAATGTCGTGGTGACAATGATATTTTACCTTTAAGTATGTTGAGGGCTATCTCACAAATTGTTGTCACCAAATCGTTTGAAGCATTGGATAAAATAGCATTTCTTTGAGTCGGTGTCGCCTTTATTAACGCTTTTAAAAGCATCCAATTACGACTTAAATGCATCGACATGCTCGCTGTTAGTGGCGCTAAGATAAATAACTGAAAGTTGTAGAATTACAGCTTTTTAGAAGCATGCTTTTTAAGGGCTTATGCTACTGTTGTATCTGGTGGAAATAAACCACTTCATAAACGGTACTCATCAAGCGTGTTGTTTCTTAAATCAACCAGTAAATACCCATAAGGAACGCTGGTCGCATCTTCAAAAGACTCTAAAAAGAACCTTGATTTACCGGGATACATCTGTCTAGCCAGTGTTGTCACTTGCAATTTATCCCTAGGGCTTTTGAAAAGAACCATATATATTGTATTTAAATGTATTGTTCTGCTCTTTTTACCTTGACAAAACACATTTTGCACAAGGTACAAGATGCTCAGATTTCTATGGTGTACATACTTTGTGAAAGCTTTCTCAATCTCTGTATTATTACTAGCCGACTCCATCAGATCATCAATCACAGCTAAGTTAACATTATCAGGTGAAAAAAGTTGGTCATCGTTAAAAGTCTCAGGCAGTCCTATAAAACGCATACCGGGGAAATCATGCAGCAAATTATCATACATAGATAGCCAGCAAGCGTAAAATAAAACAATATTATCGGGAATGTGCGATAGATGTGTAGCTGTATTTTGAAGCAACATTTAAAAAAAATAACTTTTACCTGAATTGGAGGGGCCTGCTAAAATACACGAAAAGGGATGTTGCAGTCTGATATCCATCTTAATAACCAAACGGAAGCATTGTGAAGTTTTCTGTAAGCCTCCATTTAGTATAAACGCACTTTTGCGTTTTCTGCAGCATGCCCGTTTCAATTTGCCAATACTTTTTAAACCGCACTATGCCGGATTGATGTATCACAATTTCTTTCTGGTCATCACCTTCGGAGTTTAAAGGGTAATCTAAGACCAACTCTTTCAGGCTGTCAAAGTCGACATGTTGCACATTATCAACATTGAGTGTGATACCTTTAACTTTTAAACTGGTCTTTCTGTTATTTAGACGATAGCCATATGATTTGGGGCCTGATGAGACAAACTCTGCTATATGCGTACTGGCCAGTATTTCGCTAGTCAGCTCGCCTAGATAATCACCCAATGGCGGATTCCAATCACTGTGCCTGCTGACAAAAATAACAGTCTGTATCGTGGTAAAGACAACGTTCTTGTAATCTATCCAATAGTTTGTACAGATCAATCCTAGCATGTGCTGTTATAATCGCAGCTATAAAAATATTAAAGTTACTTGATCAGGTTTTTCATGATCTTTGGCGTACTTCCAATTTACCATGACAGTATAGTCATCGATAAAGTCTATAGCAGACACCTCATAGTGAGGTAAAAACGCGTATTCAAAATGCTTGTCAGGGTCAGACACTAGACAAGTGTTGGGCATGTTATTATGTTGACTAAATTTTCCCCATAAGGAGTTTAAAAACAATTTTTAAATTTTTCTTTTTGCGTGGTTGATTTCTATGTGATCGGATCGTAAAGACACACCTTAATTTTTTTGAAAGGCGCCTATATACGCCTGCCGTTTCTTAGAGTCTGTACACCATTCGGGATAACTGGATGCCTCTTGTTTATCCATAAGATGCTTTTTAATGTAACCTGAAAACAAATCATCAGATCGTTCATCAAAATGCCACACTTCATAGATTTTACACACTTGTCAGCTGCTAAATTTATTTCTACGGTACACCACGTACTAACGAGTGCTCATTCCTCATCACTATGTTCCCACGACTCTGCCAGTCCAGACTCAGCACATGTGCAACATAAAGGAAACATTAGTTTACCAAGCATTTTAACCGGTAGAACCGGAAAGAAAAGCCCACGCAGCAGGTACACTTTTACTTTAGCGATACCAAGATATATTGTGATATCGCCAAAATCTTTATAAATGATCCTGGGATTTTTTACAGGATATAATTTGGTTTTGTTGACAAATGGGTACAGACTGGTAAAATCATAGTAGTGTATCCACTCGTACTGTTGTGTTTTGTGATACTGCTTTATGGCGTTTGTACGTCCGCTGTAAAGTGAATCTCGTGGGTTAAAGGGTTCTGGCAAACCTTTGCCCTTAAGAAAGTCCTGTAGACGGGCATCATCCTGTAACATTTTTTTCCACTGGCACTCCAAATAACATGCATGTGAAAGCTGCAGCGCTTAAGAAAATTAATTCTCACCTGTGTCTTGTGGCCATTTGAGTCACTTTGTTTTCATCATCGGGGTTGTAACAAGCGCCACAACTGTGATAAAAACAACCTTGGAACTCAAACACCGTTTGTACCCCACCGATCACTGAATAGCCGTCCAGGTAGTTGTTACCAACTTTCTTCTCACCTGCTTGTAATGCATGTCTTATGTCTATGCCTTCTGTATGCGCTATGTACATTAACCACTGTATGGCTGGTGTTGAGTAAGGCTTCTGAGTCTTGTGATAGTTATCGCCCGGTACAAGCGCCAACGTGTTATCCTTTAAAAATCTACATCGGTACATAGCCATGCAAACCGCGGGCAGAGTGGTCAGTTGAAAGAGATCAACGTATCTCTTAACAATGACCAGCTTATTTTTCTTATATACGATATCTTCTTGTTCAGTCATCGATATAACGGCATCTCAGATTACCTTACAAGCCATCTGTAATATTACCACATCCTCCTTGCAATAGCGTTTAAGTTCATCCTGGAAGTTAAATGACTTATGCTTGTATCTCTCATACCACTCTTTGAAATCAACCTTTTCTGGTTCCATCATATATTGCATGCCAAAATGCTGAATATCCGGCATGGCACCTATATAATTTTGGTTAGCGGCGATGTTAAACAAATGTGGGAAATGTCCTTTTGAACCCTCAAAACGCATTGCTTTTGGTAAACGACTGAGGCGCATGGGCAAGAAATTTAAAGAATCGATAAATCGAATATTTAAATGTATTTATTTATTAACAGTTTCTTATATAGCACAGCAAATTCCATTGCGCTTTACAATTGGAAATAACAATGGTATAACAAACTGGGTGATAAACAGTCATAGAGGTAGGAAGGCCCTGCTCGCAAGCTTACAATCTATAGGGAAATAGGCATGTATACACAAGGAAAGGTGCTATCTATTGAATAGTTGTCCACCAGATTGCAAAGGTTCTTGGTGGGCTGTATGATATGGTCATACAGCTATGATGAACCGGGTTCAAGAGGAAGGGTAGGTGAAGAATGAGAAGACATGTGAGGATATGTGTGGACTGTACAGAGTGGATGCAATTTGATAGGAAGGTTCATGAAAGTGATGTGAACGGTTCTGGAATTTGATATGCTTGCCTAAAGAGGTGTTTTCAGGGAACGCTTGAAGGTTTGGAGACTGGAGGAGAGTCTTATTGTGTGTGGTAAGGCATTTCACAGAGTGGGTGCAGCCCGATGAAAGTCTTGCAATCATGAGTGGGAGCAAGTAATGAGTGTGGATGAGAGACGCAGGTCTTGTGAAGAGCGAAGAGGTCGGGTTGGGAGATATTTTGAGATAAGCAAAGTGATGTACGTTGGTGTAGGTCGGGTTGTGAGATATTTTGAGATAAGCAAAGTGATGTATGTTAATGGCCTTGTGTGTGAGTAAAAGTATTTTATATTGAATGCGGTAGAATACAGGTTACCAATGGAGGGACTGACAGAGTGGACCTGCAGACAATGAACGTCTAGCAAGAAAGATTAGCCTCGCCGCTGCATTCAGAATGGATTGTAGTGGTGAGAGTCTCGTTTTTGGAAGACCAGTTAGGAGATTATTGCAATAATCAATGCGGGTGATAATGAGAGCGTGTATTAGAGTTTTATAAGTGTCTTGAGTAAGGTATGGTCGTATTTTGGATATGTTTTTTAGATGCATGTAACATGATCTTGAGACAGATTGAATGTGGGGAACAAAGGACAGATCAGAGTCAAGGATGACACCTAGGCAGCGAGCTTGTGGGGTAGGGTAGATAGTAGAGTTTTCAACAGTGATAGAGATGTCAAGTTGGTACCTACTATTGGCCGGTGGAAATATAATTAACTCTGTCTTTTGAACATAAAGTTTGAGGTGGCGAGATGTCATCCAGGATGAAATGGCAGAAAGGCATTCAGTGACACGGTCCAGTACAGATAGGGACAAGTCAGGGGAGGATAGGTAGAATTGAGTATCATCTGCATACAGATGATACTGAAATCCAAAAGAGCTGATTAGTTTACCACGAGATGAGGTATAGATAGAGAAAAGCAGAGGACAGAAGACTGAGCCTTGCGGTACTCCAACTGAAAGAGGTAGCGAAGAGGAGGTAGATTCAGAGAAGCGAACACTAAAAGAGCGATTAGATAGGTAGGATAGGAACCAAGAAAGGGCTGTGTCTTTAAGACCTAGGGATTGTAGTGTCTGTATGAGAAGAGAGTGGTCTACAGTGTCAAATGCAGCAGATAGATCTAGAAGAATAAGTAGTGAGTAATGGCCTTTAGAATTCGTAGCGACCAAATCATTAATCACTTTAGTCAGTGCTGTTTCTGTGGAGTGTTGGGAACGGAAGCCTGACTGAAGTGGGTCCAATAAAGTGTATAAGTTAAGAAACTGTGTGAGTCGAGTGTAGGCAAGTCTCTCAAGTAGCTTAGAGAGACAAGGGAGCTGAGAGATAGGGCAGTAGTTTCAGAGAGCATTAGGGTCAGAATTTAGTTTTTTTAAAATGGGAGTAATCACTGCATGCTTGAAGAGTGAAGAAAAAATACCAGTAGAGAGAGATTACAGATGTTAGTTAAGGTATGGATGAGCACCATAGACAGAGCTTTACTTATTTGTGAGGGTAAAGGATCAAGAGGAGAGGTAGTAGAGAAGCAGGATGAGAAGAGTGATGATACTTCATCTTCATTTGTGGGATCAAAAGAAGAGAGAGTGCCAGGTAAAGAGCGGAGCAGGTCACTGGCTGCCGAAGAGCATACCATTTCATCTCGGATCTTATCAATCTTCTCCTTGAAGTAGGAAGCAAGATCCTGTGCCTTGATAGTGGCTGGTGGGGTAGGTGAGGGAGGATTCAGAAGTGATTTAAATGTATTAAAGAGTCGTTTTGGGTTAGAGGCTTGAGCAGAGATAAGAGTTTGGAAATATGTTTGTTTGGCAGTGTCCAGGGCATTTCTATAAGAGTGGTAGACGGTCTTATATGTGAGGAAGTCACTTGAAATACGAGATTTACACCACTGATGTTCAAGTTTTCGTGTGGATATTTGTAGTTGTCTTGTTAATTTGGAGTGCCATGGTTGACATCTAGGCCTACGTGGAGTGTGATGGGTAGCTGGAGCCACTTCATCAAGGGCTAGTTCTAGAGTCTCGTTCTGGTGTGATACAGCCATCTCAGGAGAGGCGAATGAAGAAATAGGTGAAAGCAGTTGTTGGAGTGAAGTGGAAAGTTCTTGAAGATTAATTGTGTTATTATTTCTGTAGGTTCGAGGAAGATTGGTGGGTTTGAGGAAGATTGAATGACTTCAGCAACACAGGGTTTGAATTAACTGAGGAGAGCATGCAGGTGATAAGGTCCGTGATCTGAGAGGGGGAAAGAAGTGTTAATGAGTTCAGACATGGAGCATAGTCGGGTGAATACTAGATCAAGGCAGTGGCCCTCCTGATGAGTAGAGGAGTCAGTCCATTGGGAGAGGCCAAGAGAGGAGGTTAGAGAGAGTAATTTGGAGGCGTGAGCAGCAGATTTTTTACAATCAATAGCAATATTGAAATCACCCATGATAATGGTGGAGATATCAGAGGATAGGAAGTGAGGGAGCCAGGCAGAAATATCTTCCAGAAATTGTTTGGAATGGCCAGGTGGGCGGTAGATAGCTGCAACACGCAGAGAGAAAGGAGAGTAAACCCTAATGGAATGTACTTCAAATGACGTAAATGTGAGTGATGGAACCTGTGGTAGAACAGTGTATGCGAAAGATTAGGAAAGTAAAAGTCCAACTCCTCCTCTTTATGGTTACCAGGCCTGGAGGTGTGTGTAAAGTGGAGACCACCATGTGCCAGTGCAGCAGGGGAGGCTGTGTCAGATTGTGTGAGCCAGGTTTCTGTTATAGCCAGCAGATTGAAGTTTGAATAGGTCATGTATGGATGTTAATTTGTTACAAACAGAGCGTGCATTCCATAAGGCACATTTTATTGATTTGGAGGGTGATGGAAGACATGTGACGTTTATGAGGTTAGCTGGATTACTATGTTGCTGTGAATCAGGTGAATGTGAGCGATGCATGTGGCTGGGTCCTGGATTTGGTGAAATGTCACCAGCTATCAGAAGCAGAAGAGAGAGATAAATGTGGGTGTCAGAGGTTTGTGAAAGTTTTTTTATGGTGAGAGGTTGTAGATGTTATTGTCAATGAGTATAGGGAAGTAAAAAGCTCATGAGTGCTAATAAGAGGGGAGTGTGTAATTGAGGGGGCAACATGTACAGAGGGCTGAGTTGCTGGGAGACTGAATGATGCAATGGTCTTTATGAATACTCCATGAAGAGCAATGCAGAAAATCAATTTGTGGTACATTGTTTGAGATTAAACCAATGTTATCTAGGCAGTTTTATCTACAATCACTATTATGCACAACAGTTTACCGCCTTGTGACAACACAGAGGTTTTCCATTTTTCTTTAATCAACTGTCGCATTACAAAGTACGCATCATAACGCCCAGCATTATGAGCTATGAATGTGTATCCCTCAAATTTTGGTCTCATGAATGTTTTTACAAAATCTTTGATACAAGCAGAGCCCTGAAACACCCAGGATTTCTCATCTAATAGCATTAATGCGTAGCAGAAATTAGGTATGTGCACACTCGTTTCTTGCATGCATTTAAAATCATAAAAAATGTATTTTAAAGTAGGAATCGCAGGTTTAATGTTTTGAATGTAACACAAATAACCCACAAAATTGTCAACATTTGCTTTGCAAATGGGGCATTTCATACCCTGACACGCGTGGTCGGGATTGGTGTACATCCCACATCGATCGCAATACATTTTTTGAAGGCACAGCATTTTCAGAGCCAATGCTAAAGACTTGTGTGTCTCTAAACAGTCTGTTGACCTAATAAACACCCTACACTGCGTACACCTTAGCGCTGCCTGGCCTGTATCAACACAATCCTGTCTGAGACATGACTTACAAAAGAAAAAACAGTCATGATTATTTCTGTGGTGGTACACACTGTTGCAAAATTTACAGAAGTAACGGGCACCCACAAAACCTTTAATGTCCAAAATACCATAGTAATGATCATTGTGCCATAAGACGAACAGTATGTTGTCTTTGTATCGACACTCTGCTATAGTAATTCCAGTTTCCGTTACTGTAATAAAGTATCTTAATTGATGCCTTTAAATGTTTTTCAAAACAAACATCGCTAAAGCTGATCATTTTATCAAGGGGCAAATTCAAAGCTTTATGAATCTCGAGAGCCCTCTCATGTATCACGTGGTCTGTGGAGTTATCTTTGTCCAGAAGTTTGCAGAGGCTAGCCGCCAGACACAGATTGTTACCGCTGTTATTGAAATTGTATAACAAACGTCTGCATTTCTCAATAATAATAATAATGAGTGGTATTCTCCGTAGGATCCTGCCCATCAGGGCACCACCTACATGATTCTTGAAAACAGAGATCACAAATTTCAACTCTGTATCAAATAAAACCTCAGCATTACTTTGCAGCATGTTTGTTATCTGATTCAAAAAACTGATGTCTAATGAACCGTGCGGCTTATGGTGTGAATAGATGGCATTCTGTAACACTTCACCATCTAACCTTAACTGTATACGATAGTTAGGGTCGACATGAATCATGTAACTGTCGAGCATAGTCTGTATTGCTTTGTGTATTGCCCTCATAGCGTCTAGAAATTATGTGATTCTATTCAAGTTGGTAAAATGGAAATGATGGTGTAATTCAGACGCCCTGAAATTGGGGTGATTTTGTTCATACCTGGCGATGGAGTCTAAAAAAAGAGGGTGCGTCGCCTCATTATTACTATACATTTACGGACCAGCCGGTACAGTTGATGCTATGAGTTCAACGCTGTCCGTCTGTGATGGTTGTCTATCTATGTGTTGTGATGGTATGATGTCATTCTGGTCATTAAATCTACGTGTGCCTTGTCATGCCACTCTAAGTTGCTTTTGTTTTCTTAAGTTTATTAACGTTCTTATGGCCCGTTTTACTTTTAAATTCCTGTTTGTATTTGTATGGCACTGTGCTCTACGCATTGCAACGCTGTTCAAACCGCGCCCTGTCATAAGTAGTAATTTTAGTGTTTTTTTAACGAATGAGTTCACCTCTAAGAAATCACATGTATCCCTAACTAGGTTGCTCAGTTCTATTGCGAGTTCCAGATAACGTTTAATAAATGTATTAATTGCTCGCTGGTCTCGTTTGCCTCTGTGTATTATTTCTGTGAGTCATGTTAACAGCCCTGTAGACACGTGGTTCTTGTAAGTGACCTCTCTCCAAACTGCGCCTAACAACGCGTTATATTTTAATTCTGCTGCTTTACTCGAGCACTCTGCCCTCGTGGGTTTGCCTGTAGTGTTTTGTCGACCAACATCCGTACCTGTTGAACCTACAACTGATGGACAGGCGTCAGCCTCATCCATCGTGCTCTGACGTGATGGACGTTGTTGTTGTCTAACATCAATACCTGATGGACCGGCAACAACATCGTCCATCGCTGCAGAAAGCGACTCAACCACAGATGCGCTAACCCCTTTGTTTGGAATTCCTGAAATATCACCATACTCATGACCATCCACCTTTTCTACGTCGGATATATAAAATGACTGTGCGTCTTGAAATAAATCATAACCATCATCTGGATTTATAACGGGATCAACCTGTGTGTCTGGATTTATAACGGGTTCAACCTGTGCGTCTGGAATTATAATGGGATCAACCTGTGTATCTGGAATTATAAGGGTTGAACCTATGTGTCTGGAATTATAATGGGATCAGTCTGAGTGATTGATGTTATTATAATCCTATTTTCTTTTGTATGTTTGATTTTTTGTACTTTTTTGAAAGCATATTGACCCTCTTACCTTTTGCACTCTCTGCGTCATCATTTTTAACACTAACACAGGTTGCTTGTTCATCATTATCATCCTGATCAGGCAACATCTTGAATTTGTTGCTGTTGTTACAGCTAATTAGCGCATCTTGTAATGGAGTCAACCTCCTTCTTTTAGACTCTGCTTTGTCTGTATAATCCAATTTCCTCTTCACACCCCGTTGTTTAGGTGTTTCATTCACTCAATGCGTTGTGCGCGACACATCACTCACACGCCTGTTTGGATTAATTTTACTATGCATCTGATTAATTATCAATGGCTTAGAACCAACTAGACGTAAATGTCTGTTTGGCGGCGGTATGTGTTGATTCTCTTTGTCTTCGGGGCAATGCAACATTGTATCGGGTGTGCTTGTATGGGGCACTGCTTCTTTGACCATTTCATCATCCGATGTATTTATACAGCAATATCATATCGGGTCCATCTTTATAAAATACTTAATTGAATGCTAAAAAACAAAAACAATTAGATGTACAGCTATGATTTACATTTTTGCTCTGTGGAAAAATTAGCATTTTAAATGTGTGTAACACCCATAAAGCATTGTTTTAATTAACTTACTATCGATAGAAAACAAAACAATTAGTTAGATGTACAGCTATGATTTACATTTTTCTCTGTGGAAAAATTAGCGTTTTAAATGCGTGTAACACCCCATATAGCGTTGTTGAATTAACTTAATATCGATAGACAACTCTGCTAATGGTTCTGACTCCGGTGTCAGCTGCAGGCTCATTTTCACATCGTGCATATACTTTTCAAAGCTTGTTTCCATGCATAGTCGGTTAGGGCTATCTGCGTATTACAAATGAGTAATTTAAAATCATTTCATACCATAAGACGTGATAAAGGCTATGACGGGAGAACAATTTAAACATGCTCGTTATAGAGATATGAATATCCTTAAAAAGAATTAAGGTTTAAAAAGGGTTGAGTTTACCTAAAGGATAAAAAAGGTGCTGTCTAAATGGGCCAAGTGGTCCTTATCTAATGACTAAGTCTATGTTTCTATATTTCTAAAACACATACTGCTACTTTGCACACTCGGTAAAAATGTATAATTCATTTTAAAAAGATAAATTCACATCGCTAGATCAACATATACATATAGCTGATTTAAGACTTCGGTGACTCCGCGTATGTCATATAAGGCTTCTGAATCATTTCAACAGCAGAACCAATTGCGCATTCTACGCTGTATGGATCTGTCCTTCTCAGACCTTGACCGACCGGTCCTGCATAAGTTTAATTCTTGTTAATTATGCGAGAATAAGCATTTTAAAAACAAATTAAAATTATTCAGCAGTCGATGAACTTACGATCACAAGATTTAACATTTTATATATATATATATATATATATATATATATATATATATATATAACATTATTTTCTGCACCGTTAAACAACGTATGACCACTTATGAATTAGTGGTTGATAAAGATGCGCATCAACTTGCGAAATACACGTGATTATGTTAATTTCAAATATGCTGCGACTTGTTGACTGTTAAAAAAGATATAATGTAGATTATATTTATATTTATCGCTAACTTATGTTTTTACATAATAATGCGAACGTGTAAAGATATTTTAACGACTCTGCGATTAAATAAACCGTATAACTCCATTATTATTTTATCCAAGGCTGCGTCTTGAATTAATCTTAATGCTGTAAGACAAAAATTACAATAAATGTATTTTGAATATACATAAATAAACCACATACGCTAAATATCATATTTACACAACACTTATGAATCACAAAAATATTGTAAACTATATTTTAAATATGTTAAAACATCAAACATGTAATTGTGATAATCTTTTAAATACTTTTTAAATTAAAACATAAAATGTTAATTTGCTAATACATGCATTGCCAAAATAAACCTCTAGATGTCACTCATTCATACGTAATAGACGTAGATGTTTTTTTAAAATACAACACACAACTTTATACACAAAATCATCACATACAACTATATATACATCATATGCAGCATTCTTTAAAATAAGTAATGCGCTGCACCTGGTGGTTATTAGCTACAAATCAACTTTTAGGAAAAATTATTTCACAGACAGGTTAGCAATAGATACATTAGCGTATATGATGTTAGAACAATTTAAACATGCGGTATAACATTGGTACTCATTCATAAGTAATAAACGTCAATGTTTTTTAAAATACAACACACAAATATATACACAAAATCATCACATACAATTATATATACATCATATGCAGCATTCTTCAAAATAAGTAATGTGTTGCACCCGGTGGTTATTAGCTACAAATCAACTTTTAGGAAAAATTCTTTCACAGATAGTTTAGCAATAGATGCGTTAGCGTATATGATGTTAGAACAATTTAAACATGTGGTATAAGAAAATTGATACCGTCAGAGGCATTAGTCTAAGACGGAAAAACAAAATTTAAAAATAAGAGTGAATAATTATAATACTTACATATTCCTGGCGCAGTATCTTCTGTGTGAGAGATTTCAAAGCTGTGGTGGAATGGATACAGGATGACCTCTTATAAAGCTGAAATGTTGTTGACACATTCAAAACTCAGACCCTATGGGTGATGCTAAAAGGGCATGTACAAATTGAGTTTCAAAAATCAGCTTATTTATTAATAAACACTTAATTTTACACCTGATAATGTTATACAATTAATTTATATGGTATTATATTACATAGAGTATTGCCAACATTTTGAATATAAACATGCAATGTTTTTACAAATGATATTAGGTTTATGTATGTATGTATATATATATATATATATATATATATATATACATACGATATTAGGATATATATATATATATATATATAGAGAGAGAGAGAGAGAGAGAGAGAGAGTATAGAAAAAGAGGAAAAATGGCGCCCCAGGGGTTTACAAATACCCTTATACAAAGACTATTGCTTAACAGGATTTGCAATCAATATTTATACAGGTTTTTAAAACACATAACGGACTGTACTTTTCATAAAAATTTATTAAAACAATTATACAGAAACATGAAGTATATCCATCATTTTTACATGTACATTATGATGTAGTTTCTCCTACAGAAATCCATCAATGGGATATGGAGGAAAGAAGGCAACCTTTCTGTTGTATCCTTATTCTTCCTCATTAAATATTCGGAGATAACATCAACAAGAAATACAGTAACCCAACGCGTTTCGTCTAGGAACTAGACTTCATCAGGGGTGCGTCTTAGATAATAATGTCTATCCAAAAGAGTGACAGGCCTAGATCATTGGCCGAATAGGTTCATACGTGGGCTTCCAAACATCAATGAGGCGTGAAATAAGGGCATAAAGTCAGCCTCGTGAATCTGGTAACTCAGATTACGAAGAGCTCAAAAGGGAAGCATTCGTATGAAAAAAAGAGGAATCGGCAACTTCATGCACACATGGAGGACCTCAGAAGTCACAATACAGGTGAAAAATGCAGAAATCTATACAGAGTCCTTATGGTATCCTATGGATATGATACCTTCCAAATAGTGATCAGCAGTGAGCCAGTGATCATGCATGATCACTGGCTCACTGCTGATCACTATTTGGAAGGTATCATATCCATAGGATACCATAAGGACTCTGTATAGATTTCTGCATTTTTCACCTGTATTGTGACTTCTGAGGTCCTCCATGTGTGCATGAAGTTGCCGATTCCTCTTTTTTTCATACGAATGCTTCCCTTTTGAGCTCTTCGTAATCTGAGTTACCAGATTCACGAGGCTGACTTTATGCCCTTATTTCACGCCTCATTGATGTTTGGAAGCCCACGTATGAACCTATTCGGCCAATGATCTAGGCCTATCACTCTTTTGGATAGACATTATTATCTAAGACGCACCCCTGATGAAGTCTAGTTCCTAGACGAAACGCGTTGGTTTACTGTATTTCTTGTTGATGTTATCTCCGAATATTTAATGAGGAAGAATAAGGATACAACAGAAAGGTTGCCTTCTTTCCTCCATATCCCATTGATGGATTTCTGTAGGAGAAACTACATCATAATGTACATGTAATAATGATGGATATCCTTCATGTTTCTGTATAATTGTTTTAATAAATTTTTATGAAAAGTACAGTCCGTTATGTGTTTTAAAAACCTGTATAAATATTGATTGCAAATCCTGTTAAGCAATAGTCTTTGTATAAGGGTATTTGTAAACCCCTGGGGCGCCATTTTTCCTCTTTTTCTATACTCTATTTTCTTTGCTCAGTTCCTCCTAACAAGGAACTCAGAGGAACCAGGCAGCCCATCCTAGAGATAGCTATACCTAATCGCCTATTTTGAAACCAATTAGCGCAGGAGGAGAGTGTTTGTGGAGTTTATATATATATATATATATATATATATATGATCAGTGCTATCTCACGTATATATTTTAGCAACATTTAGTTTTAATACACGTGTATCCATTTCTATCTGTCAAGTAGTGGTAGTGTATCTGTATTGTAGTATTTCAATAAAACTGTACAGACTGTCACTAGCACAGCATTATTATATTTTAATATTTTGCTCAACAAATAATAAAAGCCGTTTAGTTTCTATATGACATAGAATGATTTTACTGATTTGTACTACTTGGTATATGTGGTCATTTTAGTCTCCATTAGGCAATATCAATACAGGTTAGCATCTATAAACCATCAATTAAGTATTATTCTTATTATTAGTTGGGTTTGTGCTGCCCAGTTATAACTGGTTTCTCTCTATCTTGTCCCCTAACTGTGGATATTTGATAATATATCATTATTCATAGCATATATGCGATTTTATGACTGAAAACATGTCAATTACAAACATGAATTTTCATAGCCATTGTGACAGATCTTAATTAATGCAGCTGGTATGTCTGTGTGCACGTTACATTAATAAATTACTTATCTGTCACAATGTACACATGATAATTAGAATCACAGATTCTCATAGCACATGTGTCAGTTCTTAATTAATGCACCTGGTTTGTCTGTGTCAGATCTTGATTAATGACCTGGTATGTCTGTGGGAACGGCACATTAAGAGATAACTTATCTGTAACAATAAGATACCATAGTCCTAGAGTCAGATCTTAATTAATGCACCTGGTTTATCTGTGCATGGGACATTAATAAATTACTCATTCGTAACAGTAAGGATACCATAGACATTGTGTAAGATCATTATGTGTGCAAAAATAATGCTAAATAAGTTTAATCCACTTTTATTTGATGATTTATATCTGATAAATCTACTTAGGCTTTCAGCCCACAATCTCTTACTGAAAATATCGATGATGGTTAGAATGTACTTAAATCCATCGTTGTACTTCGCAAGATCTATGAGCGAAACCAAGTCGCATTGCCATTGTTGATTTAAATCCGATATGCAGATCATGTTCCTTTTATAGTTTTTCCTGACCGGCTTATGTAATGTATACATATCTTGTTTTTGCAGCCATCTCCTATATATTTGCTCAAGTCTGTGACTCTGTGCCCGTAACGCTGGGCGGAGTCACAGGCACAGATCTGGCCAGGAACAGTCCCCTCCCTCTCTCCGCCCAGTCCCCTCCCCATCTCCGCCCAGTCCCCTGTCTCCCTTCTCCCCGTACACTCTCTCTGGTGACACCGCAGCCGCTGACTGTGAGCGGAACTCACACTACCCGCCTCACAGAGTAGCGGCTGCTGCAGAGTTCAGGGGGACATGCTGAGCACTGGCAGCTGCTCTCGCTCCCTCTCCCACCCGCGGCATCCACCCGTCACTTACCCGCGGTCGCGGGTGAAAAGGGGGCGTGGATTCGTGGAAGGGGGTGTGGCTTCGCGTCCCGACCCCATTTTCGGCACAACTCGCCCCCTCCCACCCGCGGCAACCACCCGCATCTGCCCCCCACCCGCGGCATCCACCCGTCACTTACCCGCGGTCGCGGGTGAAAAGGGGGCGTGGCTTCGCAGAAGGGGGTGTGGCTTCGCGTTCCGACCCCCGTTTTCGGCACAACTCGCCCCCCCTCCCACCCGCGGCAACCACCCGCATCTGCCCCCCACCCGCGGCATCCACCCGTCACTTACCCACGGTCGCGGGTGAAAAGGGGCGTGACTTCGCGGAAGTGGGCGTGGCTTTGCGTCCCGACCCCCGTTTTCGGCACATTGTGGGTCGGGGCATACGGCCTTCACCCGGACACTGCTGAATCTGCAGTGCTGGCTTCTGGACTGTGACAGGAGCCGGCACTTTGGTGTCACCTCTCAGAGGGTAACACCCGGGTGCGGCCCGCACCCCCCGCACCCATGTTGTGGCGCCACTGCTCCCGCCCCCACCCGTAGCACAAACACCCGCCGCATCCACCCACCACCTGCGGCACTCCCGTCCCCTCCCCCACCCAGAGCACAAACACCCGCGCCACCCACCCGCGGAACTCCCGCCCCCTCCCCCACCCGTAGCACCAACACCCGAGGCAACCAACCGCATTCGTCCCCCACCCGCGGCACTCCCACCCGCAGCACCAACACCTGTGCCACCTACCCGCGACACCCACCGCATCCACCCACCACCCGTGGCACTCCTCCCCCACCCGCAGCACCAACACCCGTGGCACTCTGCCCCCTCCCCCACCCACAGCACCAACACCCGCTGGCCCCCCTGCGGGAATCCCAAGGCATCCCCCACATCCGCTCCCACCCGCGGCACTCACGCCCCCACCTGTAGCTCCAACACCTGCAGCACCCCCGCCCCTCCCCCACCCGCTGCAACCCTGCCCCTCCCCCATACCCACCTCTCCCCCCTGCTGCACCCTTCACCCAACCCGCACCACCACCGCAACTGCCCCATCCTGCACCCACCCCTCCTGCACCCACCCCTCCCCCACCCGCACCACCGCCCCAACCCTCGTAACCCCAGTAGCTGCCTCCCACCACCCAACTGCACCACCACTGTTCCAGCCCCTGCCCCCCCTCCGCACCTGTCCCTCCACCCCCAGCACCCCCCCTCCCCCATCCACGGCACTCCCACACCAGCTTCTCCCACAGCCCTCCCACATCCACATCACCCCTGCTCCCAACCCCCCACCCATGGCACCCCAGCCCCTCTCCTACGCACAGCACCCCTGCTCCCGCACCCCCACCCCTCCCCTACCTGTAGCACCTGCCCCTGCAACCGTGGCACCCTCAAACCCACCACCCCCCCAAATGCACCACACCGGCAAACCGCTCCCTCCCCCACCCGTGACACCCCCCCACTCCACCCCCATACCCACCTCTCCCCCCGCTACACCCCTGCATCCTCCACTCCACCCGCACCACCACCGCATCTGCCCCTCCTGCACCCACCCCTCCCCCATACGCAACACCCCTGCTCCTGCACCCCCTCCCCCACCCACGCCACACCCCCAACCCTCGGAATCCCCGCAGCCGCCTTCCACCCCCCATCCGCACAACCACTGCACCCGCCACTGCCCCCCCACACCTGTCCACCACCCATGGCACAACGCCCCCACGCCCAGAACCCCCCCTCCCCTACCCACGGCAATCCCACACCAGCTTCTCTTACAGCCCCCCAACCCTCCCAAACCCACATCACCCCTGCTCCCAACTCCCCACCCATGGCACCCCGACCCTTCACTATGCACAGCACCCCTGCTCCTGCGCCCCCACCCCTCCCCTACCTGCAGCATCCCCCACCCGCCCCTGCAACCATAGCACCCTCACACCCACCCACCCCCAACCGCACCACCCCGGCAAACTGCCCCCTCCCCCATCCGCGGCACCCCCGCCCCTCCACCACTCTACCCCTATACCCACCTCTCCCCCGCTACACCCCTCCACCCCACCCGCACCACCACCGCATCTGCCCCTCCTGCACCCGCAACACCCCTGCTCCCGCACCCCTTCCCCCACCCGCGCCAACCCTTGGAAACCCCCGCAGCCGCTTCCCACACCCCAAACGCAGCACTACTGCACCCGTCCCTGCCCCACGCACCTGTCCCAACACCCATGGCACCACACTCCCACCCGCAGCCCCCCCTCCCCCACCCACGGCACTCCCACACCAACTTCTCCCACAACCCCTCCCACACCCATATCACCCCTGCTCCCAACCCTCCACCCATGGCACCCCGCCCCTCCCCTACGCACAGGACCCCTGCTCCCGCACCCCACACCCCTCCCCTTCCTGCAGCACCACCCGCCCCCGCAACCGTGGCACCCTCACACCCACCTCCTACCCAACCGCACCACCTCGCCAAATGGCCCCCACCCACAGCACCCCTGCACCCGCCCCTCCCCAACACCCACGCACCTGCCCCTCCACCACCCGCAACACCACCACAGCCGTCCCTCCCCAACTGCTGATCCCCTCCCCCATCCCCGCACCCGCCTCTCCCCTGCCCGTGGCACATCCGGACCACCACCACACAGCCACCACTCCCCCACCCACAGCACCTCCCCCACCCCCATCATCTACAGACACCTCCCCCACCCCCAGCACTTCTACAAACCATCACCCAACCTCCCCCTCTGCAACCCCACCTCCCACTACATCGCCCCTCCCCCACACACAGCACCTCCAGACCCCCTCCTTCATCCACAGCATCCTGCACCTGCCCCTCCACCACCAGCATCTACAGACCCCATCCACACACCCTCCCGCCCCCCCACCCCACCCACAGCATCCTCACACCCGCCCCTTCCCCACCACCGCACCCCCTCCCCTGCCCCTCCCCTACCCGCCGCAGCTGCACCAACCGCCCTACCCCAACTGCGGTATCCCTGCACCGGCACCCTCCCCCACCCACTGCAGCAGCACACCTGGCCCACCACAACCGCCGTAACCCCACACCCACCACTCACTCATCCACAGCGCCCACGGACCCCCTCCCCCATCCGTGCCATCCCCGCACCCGTCCCTCCCCTAGCTACCGCACAACCACATCACCTACCCCATCCAGATCACGTACCCCACCCGCAACACCCCCGCCACTCCCACAACCACAGCACCTACCCGCCCACATTATCTACAGGCACCCTCCACATCAGCGGACCTCCCACACCTGCCCCCCCCACCCGCAACACCTCTGGACCACCACCCGAACCACCTCCGGACTCCCTCCCCCATCCACAGCTCCCCCGCATCCACCCCTCCCCCATCCACAACATCTACATCCCCCATCCGTGCCATCCCACACCTTCCCCACCCACAGCACTTCTGAAACCCATCACCTAAGCTCACCCCCCCTGCACCTCCAAACGCACACCCCTACATCGCCCCTCCCACACACACATCACCTCCATACCCCCTCCTTCATCCACAGTCCCCCGCACCCACCCCTCCCCCACCAACAGCAACTACACTCCCCATCCGCGCCCCCTCTACACCTCCCCCACCCACAGGACCTCTGCACCCTTTACGCCATCCATGCCCCTGCACCCACCCCTCCGCCACCCACAACACCTCTGGACCCCCTCCCACACCCAACTCTCCACCACACGTAGCACCTCGAATCACCATCCACAGCCGCTACAAGTGATTCCCACGGATAGGAACCTCACTGAACCCTTCCCCTTTCCAAACCCCCCAAACTTTTGTGAGTATAGTTGCTACCAATGGACATTGGATTAATTAGAAACACTAATACTGTGGCCATTATGTGTATAAGCAACACTGCTACCTGTGCCCATTGTGTATAAGTGGCGCTGCTACCTGTGCACACTGTGTGTATAAGCGGCTCTGCTACCTGTGGTCACTGTTTGTATAAGCGGCTTTGCTACCTGTGGGTATTGTGTGTATACGCCGCTCTGCTACCTGTGGGTATTGTGTGTACACGTGGCTCTGCTACCTGTGCCCATTGTGTGTATAAGCACCTCTGCTACCTGTGGGCACTGTGTATAAGCGCCTCTGCTACCTGGGGGTATTGTGTGTATAAGCGGCTCAGCTAGCTGTGGGCACTGTGTGTATAAGCGTCTCTGCCCCCTGTGGGTATTGGCCCTCATTCCGAGTTGATCGCTCGCAAGGCGAATTTAGCAGAGTTGCTCACGCTAAGCCTACGCCTACTGGGAGTGTATCTTAGCTTCTTAAAATTGCGACCGATGTATTCGCAATATTGCGATTACAAACTACTTAGCAGTTTCAGAGTAGCTTCAGACTTACTCGGCATCTGCGATCAGTTCAGTGCTTGTCGTTCCTGGTTTGACGTCATAAACACACCCAGCATTCGCCCAGACACTCCCCCGTTTCTCCGGCCACTCCTGCGTTTTTTCCGGAAACGGTAGCGTTTTTTCCCGCACGCCCATAAAACGGCCTGTTTCCGCCCAGTAACACCCATTTCCTGTCAATCACATTACGATCGCCGGAGCGATGAAAAAGCCGTGAGTAAAAATACTATCTCCATTGTAAAATTACTTGGCGCAGTCGCAGTGCGAATATTGCGCATGCGTACTAAGCGGAATTTCACTGCGATGCGATGAAAAATACAGAGCGAACGACTCGGAATGAGGGCCATTGTGTGTATAAGCGGTTCTGCTACCTGTGGGTAATGTGTGTACATGTGGCTCTGCTACCTGTGCCCATTGTGTGTATAAGCCCCTCTGCTACCTGTGGGCACTGTGTGTATTAGCGCCTCTGCCCCTGTGGGTATTGTGTGTATAAGCAGTTCTGCTACCTGTGGGTATTGTGTGTATAAGCGGTTCTGCTACCTGTGGGTATTGTGTGTATAAGCGGCTCTGCTATCTGTGGGCAATGTGTGTATAAGCGCCTCTGCCCCCTGTGGGTATTGTGTGTATAAGCGGCTCTGCTACCTGTGGCCACTGTGTATATAAGCAGCTCTGCTACCTGTGGCCATTGTGTGTATAAGCGGTTCTGCTACCTGTGGGTATTGAGTGTATAAGCGGCTCTGCTACCTGTGGCCATTGTGTATATAAGCGGCTCTGCTACCTGTGGCCACAGCACCTTCGTATCTTATCTACAGTGCATTGCTGTTACTCATCTGGTACTTCATAAGGCAGACACTAGCAATATATACTACACTCTACACTATGTTATTCATTGTGCCCTGCGGCCACTCTGCACGCCCTCACAAAGGCCTACGCCCCCTTGACAATCGCACGCCCTCCCCCCTTACAATATTTACCCACTGCCATAAAAAAAAAACAGGTAATACTCCATATAATAACAATTATAGCACAGCTGAAGCCCGTGCAGGGGATAATGGATCGTAGCCCCTTGCAACGGTATTTTCTGTCTAACACCTTCCCTCTCTTTATCCTCTCCCTACCACCCTGCCTCTCCCTATCCTTTACCGATCGCACAGCGTTTCTGTACATTCCCTTTCTCTCCCCCTACGCCTCTCTATCTTATCTCAACCGGAACCCATTTCTATATGCCCTCTATACTGCCCTGCGTTTCTGATTCTGTTATCTACCGCCCTGCGTATGTTCAAAGGCGTGCAGAGGTTAACGGGGCGTAGCCCCTAACGACGGTGTGAAGAGCGCCCGTAGGGCGCGATGAATCACCTAGTTCTTTAATATCGCTACTTTTAAAAACAACACTATATGAGACACATAAAATTTATCAACTCCGCTATAACTCCCTGGGTTTAATACGGTGTAAGACGCATTCTTCATATGCTTTTTTTGGTTAGCCAACCGTCGTAACACGACGGATCTTTTGTTCGCAGGCATAGCAGAATACACTTTTATAGATATCACAATCGAATCCAATAAACAGCATTCATAGCTTGCATGCTTATTTTATAAATCAATTGGATATAACATTTACTGTTGCAACTAAGAGTTAACAATGCACAAATCTATTGGAAATAATATACACTCATGCAACATCTAAGAGTTAATACATAGGAGGCTTTTCAATGATTAAACACCGCTTATAACTAATTTGTAAGCTTATCTTATATAAAACACTATCAAAAGGGGATGAACAGTGGGAGTGTGGTTAGAGGCGGATCTGTGCATATTTAGTGGCGTGTCGACCTGTCACTTGAGTATTATGGAACATGGTTCTATATCTACTAGCAGCGGGTCACCATCCTGCTTATAAAGCACCAAAAGACTATAAACACTACGTTATTTACCCCTCCTGCTTTTTCCCACCATTTTGCTATACCTCTCTCTCAACCTTAACCTCTTAAATCCCTTTAAATCTTCCGATCTTTGAACCACCTTGAACCCCCTTGATAAATGTTAGGAAAATCCAAAGAGATGCTGTAAATCTCATATATGATTATCAAACAATTAATACACAGACTAAGAAATAGCCATAACAATTTGAATAATAAGGAAGATACCTTATAATTAAGAAATGTATCTGCTCAAAAATGAGGCAACATGATCAGGATCAGAGCAAAATAGGAATCAGAGTCTCTGTTGTGTCCAGGGCTGTAGAGAGTGGGATCGGGACTGGGTAATGTAGGAGACATGGCTTCACTGTGGGAGGAGTGACCAAAACCCCTAAAAAATAACCTATGAAAAAATAGTATTCTCTGTGCTGAGAGTCGGCAATAGAAGCTTAACAGGGAGGTGCCATGTGCCCCATCAGCCAGGGTCAGTCCCCCCCCCCCCCCACAGGTAGAGGAGACTGCTGCAGCAGCCAAGTACACAGCAGCATGTGCTGGGCTTCAGAGAGAGGCTGATGACATGTAAGAAAGGAAAGGGGTGTGGTAGCAAACCTGAGCCCCCATCAGGCCCCTTCAACTAGCCTAAGCCTGGGTAATTAGTAGAAATGTACACCGGAAATTTTTTGTGTTTTGTGTTTTGGTTTTGGATTCGGTTCCACGGCCGTGTTTTGGATTCGGAAGCGTTTTGGCAAAACCTCCTTGAAAAATTTTTGTCGGATTTGGGTCTGTTTTGGATTCAGGTGGTTTTTTCTTTTTAAAAACCCTCAAAAACAGCTTAAATCATAGAATTTGGTCGTAATTTTGATCCCATTGTATTATTAACCTCAATAACCATAATTTCCACTCATTTCCAGTCTATTCTGAACACCTCACAATATTATTTTTAGTCCTAAAATTTGCACCGAGGTCGCTGGATGACTAAGGTAAGCGACCCAAGTGGGCGGCACAAACACCTGGCCCATCTCGGAGTGGCACTGCAGTGTCAGACAGGATGGCACTTAAAAAAATTAGCCCCAAACATCACATGATGCAGAGATAAATTAAAAAAAGAGGTGCAAGATGAAATTGTCCTTGGGCCCACCCACCCACCCTTATGTTGTATAAACAGGACATGCACACTTTAACAAACCCATCATTTCAGCCACAGGGTCTGCCACACGACTGTGGCTGAAATGACTGGTTGGTTTGGGCCCCCACCAAAAAAGAAGCAATCTCTCCTTGTACAAACTGGCTCTACAGAGGCAAGATGTCCACCTCCTCCTCATCGTCTGATTAATCACCCCTTTCACTGTGTACATCCCCCTCCTCACAGAGTATTAATTCATCCCCACTGGAATCCACCATCACAGGTCCCCGTGTACTTTCTGGAAGCAAATGTTGGTAAATGTCTCCACGGAGGAATTTGTAATTCATTTTGATGAACATCATCTTCTCCAAATTTTTTGGAAGTAACCTCCTACACCGATCGCTGACATGGTTAGCGGCTGCACTAAACACTCTTTCGGAGTACACACTGGAGGGGGGGCAACTTAGGTAAAATAAAGCCAGTTTGCGCAAGGGCCTCCAAATTGCCTCTTTTTCCTGCCAGTATATGTACGGACTGTCTGACATGCCTACAGTGATGCTGTCACTCGTATAGTCCTCCACCATTCTTTCAATGCTGACAGAATCATATGCAGTGACAGTAGATGACATGTCAGTAATCGTTGTCAGGTCCTTCAGTCCGTACCAGATGTCAGTACTTGCTCCTGACTGCCCTGCATCACCGCCAGTAGGTGGTTTTGGAAATGTTATCCTTTTCCTGGCAGCTCCAGTGGCGGTAGAAAATGAAGGACAGTTTGATCACCCGTGAATTCTGGTTAAGCGAATGAAGGGCTCCATCCACAAGTCCCACATGCCTAGCGGAATTGCTCCATTTTAATCCTCCTTCAATCTCTCCAGCTGCTTCTACAAAAGCCTGATGAGTGGAATGACCTGACTCAGGTTGGCAGTGTCTGAACTGACTTCACGTGTGGCAAGTTCAAAGGGTTGGAGAACCTTGCACAACATTGAAATCATTCTCCACTGCGCTTGAGTCAGGTGCATTCCCCCTCCTTTGCCTATATCGTAGGCAGATGTATAGGCGTGAATAGCCTTTTGCTGCTCTTCCATCCTCTGAAGCATGTAGAGGTTTTAATTCCACCTCGTTACCACCTCTTGCTTCAGATGATGGCGGGGCAGGTTCAGGAGTGTTTGCTGGTGCTCCAGTCTTCGGCACGTGGTGGCTGAATGTCGAAAGTGGCCCGCAATTCTTCGGGCTAACGACAGCATCTCTTGCACGCCCCTGTCATTTTTTAAATAATTCTGCACCACCAAATTCAATGTATGCGCAAATCATGGGACGTGCTGGAATTTGCCCACATGTAATGCACGCACAATATTGGTGGCGTTGTCCGACGTCACAAATCCCCAGGAGAGTCCAATTGGGATAGGCCATTCTGCGATGATGTTCCTCAGTTTCCGAAAGAGGTTGTCAGCTGTGTGCCTCTTATGGAAAGTGGTGATACAAAGCGTAGCCTGCCTAGGAATGAGTTGGCGTTTGCGAGATGCTGCTACTGGTGCCGCCGCTGCTGTTGTTGCTGCGGGAGGCAATACATCTACCCAGTGGGCTGTCACAATCATATAGTCCTGAGTCTGCCCTGCTCCACTTGTCCACATGTCCGTGGTTAATTGGACCTTGGGTACAACTGCATTTTTTAGGACACTGGTGAGTCTTTTTCTGAGGTCTGTGTATATTCTCGGTATCGCCTGCCTAGAGAAGTGGAACCTAGATGATATTTGATACCGGGGACACACTACCTCAAGAAATTCTCTAATTGCCTGTGAACTAACGGCGGATACCGGACGCACGTCTAACACCAACACAGCTGCCAAGGCCTGAGTTATGCGCTTTGCAACAGGATGACTGCTGTGATATTTCAACTTCCTCGCAAAGGACTGTTGGACAGTCAATTGCTTACTGGAAGTAGTACAAGTGGTCTTCCAACTTCCCCTCTGGGATGATGATCGACTCCCAGCAGCAACAACAGCAGAGCCAGGAGCAGTAGGCGTTACACTCAAGGATCCATCGGAGAAATCCCAGGCAGGAGAGGACTCATCAGACTTGCCAGTGACATGGCCTGCAGGACTATTGGCTTTCCTGTCTAAGTAGGAAATTGACACTGAGGGAGTTGGTGGTGTGGTTTGCAGGAGCTTGGGTACAAGAGGTAGGGATTTAGTTGTCAGTGGACTGCTTCCGCTGTCACCCAAAGTTTTTGTACTTGTCAATGACTTCTGATGAATGCGCTCCAGGTGACGTATAAGGGAGGATGTTCCTAGGTGGTTAACGTCCTTACCTCTACTTATTACAGCTTGACAAAGGCAACACACGGCTTGACACCTGTTGTCCGCATTTCTGTTAAAATAATTCCACACCGAAGAGGTGAGTTTTTTTGTAATTTGACCATGCATGTCAATGGCCATATTCATCCCACGGACAACAGGTGTCTCCCCGGGTGCCTGACTTAAACAAACCACCTCAACATCAGAATCCTTGGGGATTTGTAATTTAGAAGAACGCACAAGTCTTTGCTGTTCTTTTACCAGTTTAAGTCTTTTCATTTTTCTAGCGGGAGGATGAGTGCTTCCATCGTCATATGAAGCTGAACCACTAGTCATGAGGAACAAAGGAGAGGGCCTTAGCCGTTCCTTGCCACTCCGTGTCATAAATGGCATATTGGCAAGTTTACGCTTCTACTCAGACGCTTTTAATTTAGATTTTTGGCTCATTTTACTGAACTTTAGTTTTTTGGATTTTACATGCTCTCTACTTTGACATTGGACATCGACCTTGGCAGACGACGTTGATGGCATTTCATCATCTCAGCCATGACTAGTGGCAGCAGCTTCAGCACGAGGTGGAAGTGGATCTTGATCTTTCCCTATTTTACCCTCCACATTTTTGTTCTCCATTTTTTAATGTGTGGAATTATATGCCAGTAATATATCAATAGCAATGGCCTACTGTACTGTCTGTACTACTACTGCTGGTCACCAAAATTCTGCACTGTCCTACTATATACTGCTCACAACAATGCAGCACAGATAAGGATTCTTGAAGTGATACGGAGCTGCAAGATACAGCAATGGCCTACTGTACTGTACTACTGTATATGTATACTGGTGGTCACCACAATGCTGCACTGTCCTACTATATACTGCTCACAATAATGCAGCACAGTGATAGTATACTTGACACAGAGCTGTAAGATACAGCAATGGCCTACTGTACTGTACTATATGTATACTGCTGGTCACCACAATGCTGCACTGTCCTACTATATACTGCTCACAATAAATAATACAGCACAGAGATAGTATACTTGACACAGAGCTGCAAGATACAGCAATGGCCTACTGTACTGTACTATATGTATACTGCTGGTCCCCAAAATGCAGCACACTGAGCACAGATATTTGCAGCACACTGAGCACAGATATGGAGCGTTTTCAGGCAGAGAACGTAGAAATTTGCAGCACACTGAGCACAGATATTTGCAGAACACTGAGCACAGATACGGAGCTTTTCAGGGAGAGAACGCAGCCACGTCCTCTCCGTTCAATCTCCAATGCACAAGTGAAAATGGCGGCGATGCGCGGCTCTTTATATAGAATACGAATCTTGCGAGAATCCGACAGCGGGATAATGACGTTCGCCCATGTTCGGGTTGACCGAGCAAGGCGGGAAGATCCGAGGCTGCCTCGGAACCGTGTAAAATAGGTGAAGTTCGGGGGGGTTCGGATCTCGGAGAACCGAACCCGCTCATCTCTAGTAATTAGTACCCGCTCCCCCCATCTCGGCACCTGGCTGTGGCAGAAGAGAAAGAGAGGCCATGGATCTGTATTATCCAAGCCCAGAGATGATGTTGCAACCACACAATCCTCTTTGGGTGATGTCAGAACTGTGGGGAATCATGGGAATGGTGATTTCAAAACCAGCAGGAGTTGTGGGAAGTGATGATGTCACAACTGCAGGGAGTTGTGGAAGCAGTGAAGCAACTGAAGATTACATGATGGATGACTGGTGATCCATGGTCGATATATTGGCCACCCCTGATCTACATTATAGTGGGAAAATTGAAACACATGTACAGTATACATATCTTGTTGAACATTGTGTATACTGTATGCATTGCTGTATTGTGACAGCATATATGGAATAGTGAATGTGTTTTTGTTTGTCTATACAGTAACTGGAATTAGAGAAAAGGGGCATGCTATCCCAGAGCATGATTGTAATTAACACAGATATAAAATGATAAAACATTCCTTAGAATGGACTCAGGTAGGCTACATGATTAACTTTTGATTTGTTTGAAGAGAATGATTTCAATACATTATATAATTCTACATACATTCAATGTTCAGAGAATAGTGGTTTAAGTAGTGAATGAATTTATTGCATATTAAAAGATCTATAAGACTTCAAAATGATAAAAACATTCAGATATCTCTGTGGTGAATAAACACCATGCCGC